>NW_028270158.1:7327386-7599886 GCF_037043375.1 Chiloscyllium plagiosum | reverse complement strand
CGCACTCACACACTCACACACACACTCACACACACGCACTCACACACACACACATGCACACAATCACACTCACACATTCACACACACACGCACACATTCACATACGCACTCACACACACACTCAGACACAGGCACACACTCACACACACACACTCACACTCACACACCCAAACTCACACACACGCATGCACACATTCACACACATGCACTCACACACACACTCACACTTACACACACACATTCACACACACACACATTCACACACACGCTCTCACTCACACATGCACACATTCACACACACTCACAAACATTTACACACACACACTCACACATGCCCACATTCACACACACACATATTCACACACGCACATATTTACACACGTGCACTCACACACACTCACACATGCACTCACACACACATGCACATATTCACACACACACTCACACACTCAAACACACACACTCACACAAGCACTCACACATTCACACTCACACATGCACACATTCACAATCACGCACTCACAAACACGCACTCACACACGCACTCACACACACACATTCACACTCACACACACACACGCACACATTCACACTCACACACGCACACTCACACATTCACACATTCACACTCACACACACACTCACACACACACATTCACACACACACTCACACTCACACATTCGCACATTCACACTCACACACACACTCACACACACACACTCACACTAGCACACACACTCATACACACTCACACAAGCACACATTCACACTCACACACTCACACCCACGTATTCACACATTCACACTCACACACACACACATACATTCACACACACTCACACACTCAAACACACACACTCACACACACGCACGTTCACACTCACACATGCACACATTCGCAATCGCACACTCACAAACACGAACTCACACACACACACACAGTCACACACGCACACATTCACACATACACACACACACATTCACACACTCACGCACACATTCACACACACACACATACTCACACACACACTCATACACACTCACACACACACATACACACATTCACACACATGCACCCACATACACACACTCACACACACATTCACACACACATTCACACTCATACACACATTCACACGCACACTCACACATGCACACATTCACACTCACACACACACTCACACACACACACGCACACATTCACACACACACATGCACACATACACTCACACACATGCACACATTCAGACTCACACACATTCGCACACACGCACACCCTCACACACGCACATATTCACACATGTGCACTCACACACACTCACAAACGCACACACACACACTCACACACACTCTCATCCACACAGACTCACACACAATCTCAGACACACACTCACACATGCACACATTCACACTCACACACTCGCACACATGCATATATTCACACACACACACACTCAAACACACACACACTCACACATTCACACTAACACATGCACACATTCACAATCACACTCACAAACACACTCACACATGTACACACACACTCACACACACACTCACACACAGACTCACACACACTCATACACACTCACACACACTCACACACATCCACACACACACGCACACTCACACTCACTCATTCACACTCATACACGCAAACATTCACACTCACACTCACACACACACACACACTCACACTAGCACATACACTCACACAAACACACATTCACACTCACACACTCAGACACACACACACACGCACACATTCACACACACACTCACACGCACACATTCACACTCACACATTCACACACACACACGCACACATTCACATACGCACTCTCACACACACACACACGCACACACTCACACACTCACACTCACACACCCACATGCACACATTCACACTCATACATTCACACACACACACTCACACTCACACACACGCACTCACACACACACATGCACACATTCACACACACACACATTCACACACACGCTCACACACACATGCACACATTCACACACACACTCACACACAGTCACACACAAACACACTCACACATGCCCACATTCACACACACACATATTCACACACGCACATATTCACACACGTGCACTCACACACACTCACACATGCACTCACACACACACTCATTCACACACACACTCATACACACACACTCACACACATGCACATATTCACACACACACTCACACAAGCACTCACACATTCACACTCACACATGCACACATTCACAATCACGCACTCACAAACACGCACTCACACACGCACTCACACACACACACACTCACACACGCACACATTCACACTCACACACACACACACACATTCACACACACACACGCACACATTCACACTCACACACACACACTCACACATTCACACTCTCACACACACTCACACACACGCACACATTCACACACACACTCACACTCACACATTCGCACATTCACACTCACACACACACACACGCACACATTCACACACACACGCACACATTCACACTCACACATTCACACACACACGCACACATTCACACACACACTCACACTCACACATTCGCACATTCACACTCACACACACACACACGCACACATTCACACACACACTCACACGCACACATTCACACTCACACATTCACACACACACGCACACATTCACATACGCACTCTCACACACACACACACGCACACACTCACACACACACTCACACACATGCACATATTCACACACACACTCACACACTCAAACACACACACACGCTCGCACATTCACACTCACACATGCACACATTCACAATCACACACTCACAAACACGCACTCACACACGCACACTCACACACGCACATATTCACACATACACACACACATTCACACACACTCACACTCACACACACACACGCACACATTCACACACACACATACTCACACGCACACTCACACACACATATTCACACACAACCTCACTCACACACATTCACACACATGCACCCACATACACACACACAATCTCACACACACATTCACACACACATTCACACTCATACACACATTCACACGCACACTCACACATGCACACATTCACACTCACACACACTCACACACGCACACATTCACACTCACACACAAACCCACACACATTCACAATCACACACACACTCATACACACGCACACACTCACACACACACACTCACACACATTCACACACACACACAAATGCACACATTCACACACAAGCACTCACACACACACTCACATACACGCACACACTCTCATACACGCACACGTTCACACACACTCACACTCACACACACTCACACTCACACACACACATATACTCACACACTCACACATTCACACACACACTCGTTCACGCACACGCACTCACATACACACTCTCACACACACACATGCACACATTCATACTGATACACACACACACACACTTACTCACACCCGCACACATTCACACTCACACACACACTCATACACACGCACACATTTACACTCACACATTCACACTCACACACACACTCACATATGCACACATTCACACTCACACACACACTCACACATTCACACACTGGGTCACACACGCACTCACACATTCACACTCACGCACACATTCACACTCACACACTCTCACACACACTCACACACACACACATATGCACACATATACTCACACACACACACTCACATGCACTCACACACATTCACACTTGCACACATTCACACACACGCACACATTCACACACGCATACACACACATTCACACTCACACACATTCACACACACTCACACACGCACACATTCACACTCACAAACACATTCACACACATTCACACTCACACACAAGCACACATTCACACTCACACACACTCAAACACACACACTCACACACGCACACGTTCACACTCACACACCCTGCACACACACACTGAGTGCGTGTATGAGTGAGTGTGTGTGTGAATGTGTGCGTGTGTGAGTGTGAGTGTGTGTGTGAATGTGGGTGGCACAGTGGCACATTGGTTAGCACTGCTGCCTCACAGCGCCAGAGACCCGGGTTCAATTCCCGCCTCAGGCGACTTGACTGTGTGGAGTTTGCACATTCTCCCCGTGTCTGCGTGGGTTTCCTCCGGGTGCTCCGGTTTCCTCCCACAGTCCAAAGATGTGCAGGGTCAGGTGAATTGGCCATGGTAAACTGCCCATAGTGTTAGGTAAGGGGTAAATGTAGGGGTATGGGTGGGTTGCTCTTCAGCGGGTCGGTATGGACTTGTTGGGCCGAAGGGCCTGCTTCCACACTGTAAGTAATCTAATCTAATCATTCATGCACACACTCGCACACATTCACACACACACGCACTCACACTCACTCACACACAATCTCACACACGCACACACAATCTCACACACGCACACATTCACACTCACGCATTCACACACACATACTCACACACACGCATTCACACACACGCACACATTCATGCACACGCACTCACACACACACTCTCACTCACACACAATCTCACACATGCACACATTCACACTCACACATTCACACTCACACACACATTCACACACACTCACGCACACATTCACACTCACAAACGCGCACATTCAGACTCACACACAAACACACACTCACACATTCACACACACATTCACACTCACACACACACACAAGCACACATTCACACTCACACACACACACTCACAAATGCGCACATTCACACTCACAAACACACACTCACATGCACACATTCACACACAAGCACACATTCACACTCTCACACACGCACTCGCACACATTTACACACACACACACACGCACACATGCACACACTCACACACACACTCACACATTCGCACTCACACACATGCACTCATGCACCCACTCACACACGCACACATTCACACTCACACACACTCACACACATTCAACTCACACACGCTCACACACACTCACATTCACACTCACACACACACACACTCTCTCTCATACACACACTCTCTCTCACACACACACTTTCTCACACACACATACACTCTCTCACACACACTCTCTCTCTCACACACACACTTTCTCACACACACATACACTCTCTCATACACACTCTCTCTCTCTCACACACACACTCTCTCTCACACACACACACTTTCTCACACACACTCTCTCTCACACACACACACATACTTTAGAGCAATGTTAAAGTACTATAGACAGCATCTGAGTGACAACTTCTATCTCTTTTTATGATGTTATTATTGCGAGATGCTGAAGGTTTTTTTGTGTCTGTTATTTAAGGGAAAGAGAAAATTATATTGGCCCAGAGAAACTCTCTTATGAATCATTAATGATGCCCCACAAACCACATCCAAGAATAAACCGATAAACCGATAGTGACAACTGAGGGAAAAGAGAAGGAGCGCCAGTGAGAAAAACAACATGTTCCTAAAGCTGGACCCACCGCCACTGCTCTCTCTCTCTCTGTCTGTCTCTCTCCCTCCATCTCGCTCTCTCTCCATCTGTCTCTCACTCACTGTCTGTCTGTCTCTCTGTCTGTCTGTCTATTTCTCTCCATCTCTCTCTGTCGCTTTCTCTCTCTGTCTCTCTCTCTCTCTGTCTCTCTCTCTCTCTCACTGTGCCTGTCTCTCTCTGTCTCTCTCTGTCTCTCTCTCTGCCTGTCTCCCTCTCTCTGTCTCTCTCTCTCTCTGTCTCCCTCTCTCTGTCTCTCTCTCTCTCTCAGTCTGCCTGTCTGGGGATGGGTTGGGAATGGGTGGGGGATGGTGAGGGAGGGGAGATGGGTGGGGATGGGTGGGAGATGGTGGGGGAGGGGAGAGGGGTGGGGATGGGTGGGAGATGGTGAGGGAGGGGAGATGGGTGGGGGAGGGGAGATGGGTGGGGATGGGTGGGAGATAGTGAGGGAGGGGAGAGGGGTGGGGATGGGTGGGGGATGGTGAGGGAGGGGAGAGGGGTGGGGATGGGTGGGGGATGATGAGGGAGGGGAGATGGGTGGGGATGGGTGGGAGATGGTGAGGGAGGGGAGATGGGTGGGGATGGATGGGGCATGGTGGGGGAGGGGAGAGGGGTGGGGATGGGTGGGGGAGGGGAGAGGGGTGGGGATGGGTGGGGGAGGGGAGAGGGGTGGGGATGGGTGGGGGAGGGGAGAGGGGTGGGGATGGGTGGGAGATAGTGGAGGAGGGGAGAGGGATGGGGATGGGTGGGGGATGGTGCCCAGTGAGTATCCAGCTCTGACAGCTCCTGATTGGTTGTGCCAGGACGGGGAAACCAGGGATCCCCGGCGCCATGTAAAGGCAGCCAGCAGCTCCTCGACGGAGAGTGACCTCAGCCTGAGGCCTTCGAGAATCCATCCACTGGGTTCAAAATGGAGTCGGTTCTGGGAGCCACAGTGAAAGGCAGGCTTGCTGTCGAGTATTGAGGATGGCCCAAACTGCTCCCAAACACTGCCATTCCCGTTTGGGGATTGGTGGGAGCAGAATGTTCTCCCGGCCAGAGATATAAAGGGTAAGGAAGCGAACTTCATTCCCAAGACATGCTGCCATATTGAGGGAAGGCCAATGGATTCCCCGGCGATGAGAGGGAGTGATGCTCAGCTCAGCTACACCTACGGCCACCTGCCTACCTCAAGGGTCTGATCTTCAGCCCTCATAACTCCGTGTCCCCCTCCTCACTCTTCGCCCCTCCAGCTCCGAACATGAACACACCTCTCCCTATCCAGAAGCCTGCTATTCCGCCATGACAGGCACTTGACCACCTGTGAGCCCCTGACAAACACATTCACTCTGTCCTTGAGGAGTGGATCGGACTCATGGGGCAGGTTGGGATGGGATCATTGACGCTCTGCCAGTGTCATTAGACTGTTAATCCAGAAACCCCCGTAACGTTCGGAGGACCCAGGTTCGAACCCTGCTAACGGCAGGCAGTTGAATTTCAACCCAATAATAATCTGGAGTTCAGAGTCTAACGATGATCATGAATCATCGTGATTATTTTCCAGAGTTCAATAGATTCAGGGTTGGTTCCTGAGGATTGGAGGGTGGCTAATGGTATACCACTTTTTAAGAAAGGTGGGAGAGAGAAAGCAGGAATTTATAGACCAGTTAGTCTGACCTCAGTGGTGGGAAAGATGCTGGAGTCTATTATAAAGGATGAAATTACGGCACATCTGGATAGTAGTAACAGGATAGGACAGAGTCAGCATGGATTTATGAAGGGGAAATCATGCTTGACTAATCTTCTTGAATTTTTTGAGGATGTAACTCTGAAGATGGACGAGGGAGATCCAGTAGATGTAGTGTACCTGGACTTTCAGAAAGCTTTTGATAAAGTCCCACACAGGAGGTTAATGAGTAAAATTAGGGCGCATGGTATTGGGGGCAAAGTACTAGATTGGATTGAAAATTGGTTGGCTGATAGGAAACAAAGGGTAGTGATAAACGGCTCCATTTTGGAATGGCAGGCAGTGACCAGTGGGGTACCGCAGGGATCCGTGCTGGGACCGCAGCTTTTTACAATATATGTTAATGATATAGAAGATGGTATTAATAATAACATTAGCAAATTTGCTGTTGATACAAAGCTGGGTGGCAGGGTGGAATGTGATGAGGATGTTAGGAGATTACAGGGTGACCTGGACAAGTTAAGTGAGTGGGCAGATGCATGGCAGATGCAGTTTAATGTGGATAAATGTATGGTTATCCACTTTGGTGGCAAGAACAGGAAGGCAGATTACTACCTCAATGGAATCAATTTAGGTAAAGAGGCAGTACAGAGAGATCTGGGTGTTCTTGTACACCAGTCAATGAAGGCAAGCATGCAGGTAAAGCAGGTAGTGAAGAAGGCTAATAGCATGCTGGCCTTCATAACAAGAGGGATTGAGTATAGAAGCAAAGAGGTGCTTCTGCAGCTGTACAGGGCCCTGGTGAGACCACACCTGGAGTACTGTGTGCAGTTCTGGTCGCCAAATTTGAGGAAAGACATTCTGGCTATTGAGGGAGTGCAGCGTAGGTTCATGAGGTCAATTCCTGGAATGGAGGGATTACCTTACACTGAAAGACTGGAGCGACTGGGCTTGTATACCCTTGAGTTTAAAAGACTGAGAGGGGATCTGATTGAGACATATAAGATTATGAAAGGATTGGACACTCTGGCAGCAGGAAACATGTTTCCGCTGATGGGTGAGTGCCGAACCAGAGGACACAGCTTAAAAATACGGGGTAGACCATTTAGGACAGAGATGAGGAGAAACTTCTTCACCCAGAGAGTAGGTGGCTGTGTGGAATGCTCTGCCCCAGAGGGCAGTGGAGGCCCAGTCTCTGGATTCATTTAAAAAAGAGTTGGATAGAGCTCTCAAGGATTGTGGAATCAAGGGTTATGGAGATAAGGCAGGAACAGGATACTGATTGAGGATGATCAGCCATGATCATATTGAATGGTGGTGCAGGCTCGGAGGGCAGAATGGCCTACTCCCTGCACCTATTGTCTATTGTCTATCAATCCCGTCTGGCTCGATGATGCCCTTTAGGGAAGGAAACTGCCCTCTTTACCTGATCTGGCCTACACGTGACTCCATTCCCACAGCAATGTGGTTGATTCCTAACTGCCCTCTGGGTAATAAGGGATGGGCAATGAATAGTGGCCCAGCCAGTCACCCCCTCAATCCATGAGTGAAGGTAACAAAACAACAGGCGACAGCAAGCGAAGCAAGAGTGCATTTATATATCCCCTCCACAACTGAGGGGGTGGAGCTTAGCACTTTGGGAAGGGGCTGAGCGACTGCCGAAGGCATCGCGTATGGTTTCTCTTCACATCTTGTTTCTCTGTCCTCCCGTTATGTGATGAAGTCCTCTCCACAAACCCACGTTCATTCAGATCAGCTGCACGTTCCTGCCAATATCCCCTGCGTACTGTGGACCATTCTCAGGTTCCAGTCTCTAAGCATTACAAGGCCACAGGGCCCCCTCCTCCCTACCTCAACCTCAAGAGTCCTTTACTACCCGTCCCCGCCCTGCGGGAAATGCCCCCACATTCCCCTCCCTGCTCCTCCGGCCCCCTCAGCTCTGTGATTAGCCCAGACAATGGCCCACGAGGGTAGGTGTGTCTGTGTGTGAGTGTGTGTCTGTGAGTGTGTGTATGTGAGTGTGTGTACGTGAGTGTGTGTATGTGAGTGTGTGTATGTGAGTGTGTGTGTGTGAATGTGTGTATGTGAGTGTGTGTATGTAAGTGTGTGTATGTGAGTGTGTGTGTGTGTGAGTGTGTGTATGTGAGTGTGTGTACGTGAGTGTGTGTATGTAAGTGTGTGTATGTGAGTGTGTGTATGTAAGTATGTGTATGTGAGTGTGTGTGTGTGAGTGTGTGTGTGTGAGTGTGTGTATGTGAGTGTGTGTATGTGAGTGTGTGTATGTGAGTGTGTGTGTGTGTGTGAGTGTGTGTATGTGAGTGTGTGTATGTGAGTGTGTGTGTATGTGTGTGTATGTGAGTGTGTGTATGTGAGTGTGTGTATGTGAGTGTGTGTCTGTGAGTGTGTGTATGTGAGTGTGTGTATGTGAGTGTGTGTATGTGAGTGTGTGTGTGAAAGTGTGTGTCTGTGAGTGTGTGTGTGTGAGTGTGTGTATGTGAGTGTGTGTATGTAAGTGTGTGTATGTGAGTGTGTGTATGTGAGTGTGTGTGTGTGAGTGTGTGTCTGTGAGTGTGTGTATGTGAGTGTGTGTATGTGAGTGTGTGTGTGTGAGTGTGTGTGTGTATGTGAGTGTGTGTATGTAAGTGTGTGTATGTAAGTGTGTGTGTTTGTGAGTGTGTGTGTGTGAGTGTGTGTATGTGAGTGTGTGTATGTGAGTGCCTGAGTATCTATTTGTGCATATGTGTGTATGTGAGTGTGTGTATGTGAGTGTGTGTATGTAAGTGTGTGTATGTGAGTGTGTGTGCGTGCCTGAGTATCTATTTGTGCATATGTGTGTGTGTGAGTGTGTGTGTGTGAGAGAATGTGAGTGTGTGTGTGTCTATTTGTGTGTATGCGCGTGTGTGTGTGAGAGAGAGAGTGTGTGTGAGAGAGTGTGAGTGTGTGTGTGTCTAATTGTGTTGTGTGTGTCTCTGTGTCTGTGTTTCTATTTGTGTGTGTGTGTGTGCATGCCTGAGTGTCTACGTGTATTTATTTGTGTGTATGTGTGTCTGTGTGTGCGTGTACGTGTCTATGTGTGTCTGTGTCTGTGTGTGTCTGTGTCTGTGTGTGTGTGTTTGTGTGTCTGTGTGTGTCTTACCTGTGTGTTTCTGTGGAAGTGTGAGTGTGTGTTTGTGTGTATGCGTGCCCCAATGTTTGGCCCCAGGGGGCAGTGGGATTGTGTGGGTGTGTGTGTGTGTGTCCCAGTGTTTCCCCAGGGGCCGGTGGGGCTGTGTGTGTGTGTGTGTGTGTGTCCCAGTGTTCCCCCAGGGGGTGGTGGGATTGTGTGGGTGTGTGTGTGTAACCCAGTGTTCCCCCAGGGGGTGGTGGGGTTTTGTGTGTGTGTGTGTGTGTGTGTGTGTGTGTGTGTGTGACCCAGTGTTCCCCCAGGGGGTGGTGGGGTTGTGTGTGTGTGTGTCTCCCAGTGTTCCCCCAGGGTGTGGTGAGATTGTGTGTGTGTGTGTGTGTGTGTGTGTGTGTGTCCCAGTGTTCCCCCAGGGTGTGGTGAGATTGTGTGTGTGTGAGTGTTCCCCCAGGGTGTGGTGGGATTGTGTGTGTGTCCTAGTGTTCCCCCAGGATGTGGTGGGATTGTGTGTGTATGTGTGTGTCCCAGTGTTCCCCCAGGGGGTGGTGGGATTGTGTGTGTGTGTGTGTGTGTGTGTGTGTGTGTGTCCCAGTGCTCCCCCAGGGGGTGGTGGGATTGTGTGTGTGTGTGTGTGTGTGTGTCTCCCAGTGTTCCCCCAGGGGGTGGTGAGATTGTGTGTGGGTGTGTGTGTGTCCCAGTGTTCCCCCAGAGGGTGGTGAGATTGTGTGTGTGTGTGTGTGAGTGTTCCCCCAGGCTGTGGTGGGATTGTGTGTGTGTCCTAGTGTTCCCCCAGGATGTGGTGGGATTGTGTGTGTGTCCCAGTGTTCCCCCAGGGGGTGGTGGGATTGTGTGTGTGTGTGTGTGTCCCAGTGCTCCCCCAGGGGGTGGTGGGATTGTGTGTGTGTGTGTGTGTGTGTGTGTGTCTCCCAGTGTTCCCCCAGGGGGTGGTGAGATTGTGTGTGGGTGTGTGTGTGTCCCAGTGTTCCCCCAGGGGGTGGTGAGATTGTGTGTGTGTGTGTGTGTGTGTGTGTGTGTCCCAGTGTTCCCCCAGGGGGTGGTGAGATTGTGTGTGTGTGTGTGTCCCAGTGTTCCCCCAGGGGGTGGTGGGATTGTGTGTGTGTTTGTGTGTGTGTGTGTGTGTCCCAGTGTTCCCCCAGGGGGTGGTGGGATTGTGTGTGTGTGTGGGTGTGTGTGTGTCCCAGTGTTCCCCCAGGGGGTGGTGAGATTGTGTGCGTGTGTGTGTGTGTCCCAGTGTTCCCCCAGGGAATGGTGGGATTGTGTGGGTGTGTCCCAGTGTTCCCCCAGGGTGTGGTGAGATTGTGTGTGTCTCCCAGTGTTCCCCCAGGGTGTGGTGAGATTATGTGTGTGTGTCTGTGTGTGTCCCAGTGTTCCCCCAGGGTGTGGTGAGATTGTGTGTGTGTATGTCCCAATGTTCCCCCAGGGTGTGGTGAGATTGTGTGTGTGTGTGTGTGTGTGTGTGTGTGTGTCCCAGTGTTCCCCCAGGGTGTGGTGAGATTGTGTGTGTGTATGTCCCAGTGTTCCCCCAGGGTGTGGTGAGATTGTGTGTGTGTGTGTGTGTGTGTGTGTGTGTGTGTCCCAGTGTTCCCCCAGGGTGTGGTGAGATTGTGTGTGGGTGTGTGTGGGTGTGTCCCAGTGTTCCCCCAGGGTGTGGTGAGATTGTGTGTGTGTGTGTGTGTGTGTCCCAGTGTTCCCCCAGGGTGTGGTGAGATTGTGTGTGGGTGTGTCCCAGTGTTCCCCCAGGGTGTGGTGAGATTGTGTGTGGGTGTGTGTGTGTCCCAGTGTTCCCCCAGGGTGTGGTGAGATTGTGTGTGGGTGTGTGTGTGTGTCCCAGTGTTCCCCCAGGGCTCCCCTCTCTCGCTGGTATCCTCACATACAGATGAGGAAGGACACCACTTCAACTGGGACAACACATCCATCCCAGGACAAGCCAAACAGAGACAGGCATGAGGAATTCTAGAAGCATGGCATTCCAACCAGAACTCTATCAACAAACACATTGAGTTAGACCCCATCTACCACCTCCTGAGAAAAAGAACAGGAAATGACATCACCACAGGAAATGATGTCACCACAGGAAATGACATCATTCAGCCCAAAGAAACTCAAACATATAAATAGAAAGCCAGTATTATCAGCATTGCTTTGCCTGTGGCCGACTAAAGACCCTACACCTAGTAGGGTAAAGAAATATCTGGAAGTGAACCTTCCAGCTCAGCGAACAAGCCTACATCCATACTCTCACTCCTAACTCTCACCGGAGAAAGTGAGGTCTGCAGATGCTGGAGATCAGAGATGGAAATGTGTTGCTGGAAAAGCGCAGCAGGTCAGGCAGCATCTAGGGAACAGGAGAATCGACGTTTCGGGCATTAGCCCTTCTTCAGGAATGAAGAAGGGCTAATGCCCGAAACGTCGATTCTCCTGTTCCCTAGATGCTGCCTGACCTGCTGCGCTTTTCCAGCAACACATTTCCATCCCTAACTCTCACCACCCATGTGAAGGAAGGATTTACAGAGCGATCATATATGTGCTTACGTTAGGAACGCAATTAAGCTGGGGAATGGAATTTGAACGGTGAGCTTCTAGTCTAGAGGTATGGAGGGTCTCCCTGCGCATTACAAAGCATAGCCTCCTTGGGAAACTTGAATTTCAACAGGTTTTGTCCCCTTCCCCCTCATTATCCTGCTATTGGCTGGCACAGCGGCTCAGTGGTTAGCACTGCTGCCTCACAGCGTCTGTGTGGAGTTTGCACATTCTCCCCGTGTCTGAGTGAGTTTCCTCCGGGTGCTCCGGTTTCCTCTCACAACCCAAAGATGTGGGTTGGCCATGCTAAATAGCCCGTAGTGTCCAGGGGTGTTGGGGTTGGATGTGTTAACCGTGGGGGATGGGTCTGAGTGGGAAACTCTTTAGAAGGTCTGTGTTGGCTTGATGGACTGTTTCCACACTGATCTCTAGGGTTCTGGTACATTGTGTAATTACTGATGAGATTCCCTTCCTTGGAGAATATTCTTCCATTGTTGTTCTTTTGGCAAGTCGGTTTAGCAGCAAACTCTGCCATTTGGAGATAGGGATTCAATTCTGAAAATAGAATTGGAAGGAAGAGCTGTAATGTTTGCATTGGCAATTTTAATGCAAAATAATTGTCAAATATAAATTTGCAACTGTGATGTCGCTGTGGTTTCAAGAAATGAAATTGTGTTCCACACACAATTCTATAAATGCATTTTTATTCATAACATTTTAAGTATTCAATCACAGTCCTAGCGTTGGTAAGAAATGAACGATAGATTAGCTTGTTAAAGTCTCTTCCGCTTAATAAAACACCCAGAAATGTCTCTGGACAGGCAATTCGGCAAGATCTCTGGAAGTGACCTGAAGGAGGGAAAGATCATCAAATGCTGCAGAAAGACCTACGATAAAATGGACAGAGCTACAAAGGTGTGATATTATTGGGACAAAGATTGAGTTAAAATGCACAGAGAGAGACAATTCCAGTTACAATGCCTTCACTCTTTCAGAACAAATTACTGGAATCTATACTAAACATAACAAATGCTGGGGATCACCAGGGGCCAGGCAGCATCCAAGGAGAGAGAGCAAACTAACGTTTTGAGTCTGGGTGATGGAACATTAGCTTGCTCCCTCTCCATGGAGCTGTCTGACCTGCTAGGATCTGCAACATTGGTTATTTTCAGGAGTTCACTCTTGCTGGTTAAGCAGTTCAGGGTTCTGAAGAAGGGTCACTGGGCTCAAAATGTTAATTCTGATTCTCTCTTCACAGACACTGCTAGACCTGCTGAGTTTCTCCAGCAATTACCACTTCTGTTTCAAACTTCCAGCATCCATGATTCTTTGTTTTGTTATATTTGTGGCTAATCATTCACCAAAATTTCCTCAGGCAGCACCTTCCAAACCCACCACCACTTCCATCTAGAAGGACAAGGGCAGCAGATACATGGGAACGCCACCCCCTGCAAGTTCCCCTCCAAGCCCTCACCATCCTGACTTGGAAATATATCGCTGTTCCCTCAGTGTCACTGGTTGAAAATCCTAGAATTCCCTCCCTAAGGACATTGTGGGTCAACCCACAGCACATGGACTGCAGCAGTTCAAGAAGGCAGCTCATTCCCACCTTCTCAAGGGGCAACTAGGGACGGACAATAAATTCTGGGTCTAGCCAGTGACAGCCATGTCCCAAGAGTGAATAAATATAAAAAAGGAGAGATAGGCTTTGGTTATTGGTAAAGAATAACTCAGTTCAGAAATTCTATCTTGTGTTTTGTTTCCTTGTCAGTAACCTCCAGAATTAGCACATTTTCCTTTCTCATGTATCTTGAACTGATGAAAGTGATGGCTCTCAAAATCCTGGACATGGTAACAATCATAGAACATAGAACATAGAAGAATACAGCGCAGTACAGGCCCTTGGGCCCTCGATGTTGCGCCGATCCAAGCCCACCTAAACTACACTAACCCACTATCCTCCATATACCTATCCAATGCCCTCTTAAATGCCCATAAAGAGGGAGAGTCCACCACTGTTACTGGCAGGGCATTCCATGAACTAACGACTCGCTGAGTGAAGAACCTACCCCTAACATCAGTCCTATATCTACCCCCCCTTAATTTAAAGCTATGCCCCCTTGTAATACCCGACTCAATACGCGGGAAAAGGTTCATACTGTCGACCCTATCTAACCCCCTAATCATCTTGTACACCTCAATCAAGTCACCCCTAAACCTTCTTTTCTCTAGTGAAAACAGCCCCAAGTGCCTCAGTCTTTCCTCATACGATTTTCCTTCCATACCAGGCAACATCCTGGTAAACCTCCTCTGCACCCGTTCCAATGCCTCCACATCCTTCCTATAGTATGGCGACCAAAACTGCACACAATATTCCAGATGCGGCCGTACCAGAGTCTTATACAACTGCATCATGACCTCAGGACTCCGGAACTCAATTCCTCTACCAATAAAAGCCAGTACGCCATATGCCTTCCTCACCGCACTATTTACCTGGGTGGCAACTTTCAGAGATCTGTGTACATGGACACCAAGATCCCTCTGCTCATCCACACTACCAAGTATCCGACCATTAGCCCAGTACCCCATCTTTTTGTTATTCTTCAATCAGGAGGCAATATCACCTTGTAAATTTGCCTCAGACATTTAATTAAACAGCACAACAAAGTCCTGTCTATAATCAGCTCAGAGGCATTGTCTTCCTCTACAACAGTGTTTGCAGAGTCCTCGGCAAACTCTATTTGGATGGCTTCAATCAATTCCCCACTGCACAGAATTCTAATCAAGAAAACGGCTCCTAATCAGTTGTTCTTATTCAAAGAAGCTTTAAAGATGGAATCGATGTGTAACTGGCTCCCTTCTACTGAACTGAACTGGGAAAGGAAGTGTTGCCTTCAGGATTGGTGCAACAAGAGGAACGTTGCCAAATCCAGCCCTATATCAATGGAAGACAGGTATTATTGATCATAATCACAGTCTCAGGGTCACTGAGATTATGAGCCGATATGAATTGTAATACTGACATACAGAGAGAGGCATGGATGGATGGTGTAGAAGAAGAGAGAAATGGGACAGATAGATGTACGCATAGATGTACAGAGATATACAGAGAGATGGTATGGATAGATGTTGTAGAGATATACAGAGAGATGGTGTGGATAGATGTTACAGAGATATACAGAGAGATGGTGTGGATAGATGTTATAGAGATATACAGAGAGATGGTGTGGATAGATGTTACAGAGATATACAGAGAGATGGTGTGGATAGATGTTATAGAGATATACAGAGAGATGGTGTGGATAGATGTTATAGAGATATACAGAGAGATGGTGTGGATAGATGTTACAGAGATATACAGAGAGATGGTGTGGATAGATGTTACAGAGATATACAGAGAGATGGTGTGGATAGATGTTACAGAGATATACAGAGAAATGGTGTGGATAGATGTTACAGAGATATACAGAGAGATGGTGTGGATAGATGTTGTAGAGATATACAGAGAGATGGTGTGGATAGATGTTACAGAGATATACAGAGAGATAATGTAGAATGGTAGATCTCTCAGCTCCTGTGCTGACCAGCTGGTGGGAGTGTTTGCTGATATCTTTAACCTCTCTTTGCTACAATCTGAAGCACCCATGTGCTTCAAGGGGACCACCACCATCCGTGTGCCAAAGAACAATCACCCATCATGCCTCAATGGCTACCGCCGGTGGCTCTGACCTCGTTATCTGTGAAGTGCATCGAGAGGTTAGTCATAACAAGGATACCAACGTCAGGCTCTCACTCTTTGCCTCCAGCTCCACCTTCCACTCCATCACTCCAAACAAAGTCATCTCTAATCTCTGAGACCTCGGTTTCAGCTCCCTGCTCTATAACTGGATCCTGGCCTTGCTGACCCGAGAAGATGCAGTCAGTACGAGTAGGCAATGCCATCTTCTCCACCGCTATCCTGAGCACCGCTGACTCAGCTCCCTGCTATATTCCTCATGACCAGGCAGCCAAAGTCCACCCCAACTCCATTTCCAGACTTGCTGACAATACCACCGTTGTAGGGCAGATCTCAAGCAATGACGCGACAGAATACAGGAAAGAGACTGAATGCTGAGTGGCATGGATTAAAGACAACATCCTCTCCCTCAACATCAGCAAAATGAAAGAACTAGTCATTGACTTTCAGAAGTGGAGCTGGGGACACGCCCCTGGCTGTATCAGGAGCTGAGGTGGAGATGTTTGAGAGCATCATGCTCCAGGGTGTGACAATCACCAACAATCTGTCCTGGGCCACCCACGTCAATGCAACAGCCATGAAAGCACAACAACATCTCTACTTCCACAGTAGAAATGCAGCACGTCCACAGGGACTCTAACCAATGTTTATAGATACACCACAGAAAGCATCCGAGCTGGATGTATCACAGCGTGGTATGACAACTGCTCTGCCCAGGGCTGTCAGAAATTATAGGGAGTTGTGAACACAGCCCAGGCTATGACACAAACCATCCATTGACTCCATTGATACTCCCTCAGAAAGCCAACACCATCAAAGACCCCTCACACCCCCATTATACTCTCGCCCACCCTCTTCCATCGGCAGAAAATAAAGAAGTTTGAAAATACATACCAACAGATTGAAGAACAGCTTCTTCCCCGCTCTTATCAGACTTTTGAACAGACCCCCAAATATTAATCTCTCTGCGCCTTCCCTGTGGCTGTAACACTGTATTCCGTACTCTGAGCTGCTACCCTGAGGGATTTTGCACGCTACAACCTGCCTGTAGAGCAGGTAAAACAATACTTTTCACTGTATCACGGTACATGTGACAACAATAAATCAAACAAAGAAGATAGATTGTATAGATAGATATCTATCTATCTATATAGAGATATAGATATAGATATATAGATAGATATAGATATATAGAGATAGATAGAGATATAGAGAGATAGATATATTTTGATTGGCATACAGAGAGTCACAGTTGGGAAAAAAACGCATAAGTAACCAATCCTATAAAATGTTTGTTTAAAGTTGCTTCTTCCAAGAAATAAACAATTTATTTCAGGAAGTCTGTACTTTATGACAAGAGGAAATTCCTGGATACAGATTCCGAATATTTAATTATGTAGAATTTTTTAGCATTGGAAAGCGATTTGAAGGAAACATTTCCAAGAGAATAAACGATGCAAATTTATTTGGCCTGTCCATTTATTACGTGTTTTTGTTCGTACAGCTGGAAAATCTCAGCTCTTCCCCACTCGGTATCCCCACTGGCTATAGAAGCAGCTGAATAAATACAGTCATGTTAACCGCAGTTAGGCACACTCTGTGCATCACTAATATGTTTGTTCTCTTTATTTGCTCATGGGATGTGTGTGTCACTGTCTAGCCCAGCATTTATTGCCCATCCCTAATTCCCCAGAGGGCATTAAGAGTCAACCCCATTGCTGTGGTCTGGAGTCACTTGTAGGCCAGATCAGGTAAGGATGGCAGCTTCCTTCCCAAAAAGGATGTTAATGAATCAAAAGCCAAAGATGGTTCCCCTGGTTACCATTAGGCTAGCTGTCAATTCCGGATTTTTATTACACTTGTCACAGTGAGATTCAAACCCCAATCCCCAGAATGTCAGCCTTGGAGTTTAGATTACGAATCCAATGACAATTACCTCGACAGTGGCACCTCTCCCAGTATCATGCATGCAATGCTGGAGGGTAGTTAGCTCAGTTGGCTGGACAGCTAGGTTGTAATGTATGCAATACCAACTGCAGGAATTCAAGTCCCACATTTTTAAATTTTTTTTATTAGATTCCCTACAGTGCGGAATTGGCTGAAGGTTATGTGTAGAGATTGGGGGTTTATGTTGTAGCTGTACAGGACATTGGTTAGGCTACTTTTAGAATACCGTGTTTAATTCTGGTCTCCCTGCTACAGGAAAGATGTTGTGAAACTTGACAGGATGCAGAAAGGATTTACAAGGATGTTGCCAGGGTTGGAGGATTTGAGCTACAGGGAGAGGCTGAACAGGCTGGGGCTGTTTTCCCTGGAGAGTTGGAGGCTGAGGGGTGACCTTATAGAGATTTACAAAATTGAGAGGCATGGATAGGGTAAATAGACAAATTCTTTTCCCTGGGGTCGGGGAGTCCAGAACTAGAGGGCATAGGTTTAGGGTGAGAGGGGAAAGATATAAAAGAGACCTAAGGGGCAACTTGTTCACACAGAGGGTGGTATGGGTATGGAATGAGCTGAAGTGGTGAAGCTGGTACAACATTTAAAAGGCACCTGGATGGGTATATGATTAGGAAGGGTTTGGAGGGATATGGGCCAAATGCTGGCAAATGGGACTAGATTAGTTAGGATATCTGGTCGGCATGGACAGGTTGGACCGAAGGGTCTGTTTGTGTGCTGTGTAATTCTCAAGCGCTTCTTCTCAACCTCACCCCTCACTTGAGGTGTGGTGACCCTCAGGTTAAACCAATCACCAGTCGTCTCTCTAATGGGGGAGTAGGACCATGGTCCTTTTACCATGTAATGAAAAGAGAATGCAGCAGCTGGTGGGGATGTGAAAGGGAAATGGAATATAATTTTTATTGTATATTTCATATTGTCATGAAAGTTTGTAATAAATTGTTATTTGGACACTTTGGTTTGAAAGAATGACGCCCAGCTTTCGGTTTGATGTATATGTCTCTTGTGTGTCAAGAAGGGGAGTCAATGGTCTAGTTTCATCTTAAATTTACCCAATGAGAGATGTGGGGAGTCTGAAGTTTTTAAAGAATTTCTACAGCCTTCGAGTAGAGTTAGTGGTGAATTGTTCAGTGCATTAGGAATAAAAGGGTAGAGGAAAAGAAAATTATTTTTGCCTCGAAGTCTAATATCACCATGAAACAGAACCATCCGGAAGGTGATGCACAGATTCAGTCAATGCCAAAAAGGCAGTTAGTTTAACAGTCTCCAAAAAGTCAGGATTTGGGAAAACAAAACCGTGCTGAGTGGCTTCAGTTCAGGTACAAGATTGAGATGCCAAAATGTTATAACATAAATATTTTCCTAATCAAACTGCTCAGTGATGTCATTACACACCTCTGACAAACTATCAAAGATTACTGACAAAAGCTCTCCCAGAATCCCGACACCAGCTCTCCCAGAATATTAACAACAGTTATCCCAGAATCCGGACCACAGCTCTCCCAGACTCCCGACCACAGCTCTCCCAGACTCCCGACCACAGCTCTCCCAGAATCCGGACAACAGATCTCCCAGAATCCCGACAACAGCTATCCCAGAATATTAACAACAGTTATCCCAGAATCCCGACAACAGCTCTCCCAGAATCCCGACAACAGCTCTCCCAGAATCCGGACAACAGCTATTCCAGAATCCCGACCACAGCTCTCCCAGAATCCGGACAACAGCTATCCCAGAATATTAACAACAGTTATCCCAGAATCCCGACACCAGCTCTCCCAGAATCCGGACAACAGCTATTCCAGAATCCCGACCACAGCTCTCCCAGAATCCCGACAACAGCTATCTCAGAATATTAACAACAGTTATCCCAGAATCCGGACAACAGCTCTCCCAGAATCCGGACAATAGCTATTCCAGAATCCGGACAACAGCTATCCCAGAATATTAACAACAGTTATCCCAGACTCCGGACAACAGCTCTCCCAGACTCCCGACAACAGCTCTCCCAGAATCCGGACAACAGCTCTCCCAGAATCCCGACCACAGCTCTCCCAGAATCCGGACAACAGCTATCCCAGAATATTAACAACAGCTCTCCCAGAATCCGGACAACAGCTCTCCCAGAATCCGGACAACAGCTCTCCCAGAATCCCGACCACAGCTCTCCCAGAAGCTGATGAAAGTCACAGAGCCAATAGAAAGAGCATTGACAGCAGTCTTTCAGATGATGGATCATGGACGTTGTGCTATTTGACTGGAAGGCAGCAAATATACCAACCCTGACTCAAACAAGAAAGGAAAAGTGATATAGATTCAGCAGGTTTATTGGCCCGAAGACAATCTTTGGTGAAGGAGGAGACAAGAAATCAATCTTTCTTCATGGTTGGATTTATTCACAGAGTGAAACATTACAAGTGTACAAATAACCAGCAACTCCCAACTCTGCAAATAACCAGCTGTATAAGTGTACAACATCCAAATCTAGAACTAGCTGGCAACTCCCAATTCGACAACTGACCAGCTGTATAAGTGCACAACTACCAACTCGACAACTAACCAGCAAGGATGCTTTCTAGATATTTTAAAATCAACCTGTTGAGTGATGTTGTTATAGACCTCTGGAATTGGTGGGAATTGGACTTCGATCTCCTGTCCAGAGGTAGGGACACCACCACTATGCTATAAGAACCTCCAGTATCACTTCCTCTGTGCTAATTTTCCAATAAACACACTCTGTTCAATTTATACAATTAACATGTAAATTAACACTTCTGTTCTGGAAGTGATGATGGTGCTACATTGACACAGTGGTAGTGTCTCTATTTTTGGACTGTGAGTTCCAGGTTTGGGTGCCCTTGTTCCAATGTGTGTGTGTGCGTGTTGTCTGGAAAAAAAAACAGATTCTAATCCTTTCGCTACAGCAGGTAATGTCTGTCCCTCTGGGCCAAAGCTTCAAGTCTTACCTACTCTGGTGATGTGTGTGAGCAGGTGAATTAAAAGTGTCCAGAGGTGATAACACCAGGCAGACCACAGAAAAGCTACATGTCTGGCTCATTCGACACCAACTAAGTAGGCCGGACAAATCAGCCACATTACATTGGGGATGTAAAAGAAAGAACTCAAAGAAAATGCAGTGAATGTTTTTTTTTGTGCAGAACATGAGTTTTATAAAGATATATAAAAGGAAATATATTGTTTGAATGAATAACCAATGTTTAAATTAGATGCTGCATCTCAGTAGAAACTTCCTTAAAGAATAAAAGTCAGTCAGCAATGCTTCAAAGAGTCAGAGAGTCATATAGCACAGTAACAGACCCTTCGGTTTAACCAGAATCCCAAACTAATCTGGTACCGCCTGCCTACGCTTGGCCCATATCCCTCCAAACTTTCCTTATTCATGTCTTTACCGAAAGGTTGTAACTGTATCCACATCCACCTCTTCTTCTGGAATTTCGTCACATACATGAACCACCCTCTGTGTAAAAGAAATTGCCCCATTTCTTATTTAAATCTTCCTCCTCACCTTAAAAATATGCCCCCTCATCTTGAAAGGCTCTATGCTATGGAAAAGCCACCTGCCATTCACCTTCTCTATTCCCATTATTATTTTGTAAACCTCTATAAAGTCAGCTCTCATCCTCCAGGGGAAAAAAAATCCCAGCTTATCGAGCCTCTCCTTCTAACTCAAACCTTCCATACCCGGCAACATCCTGGTAAACCTTTTCTGAACCCTCTCCTTCCCATAACAGGGCGACCAGAACTGGACACGGTATTCCAGAAGGGGCCTCACCCTTCTGGAATGTCCTGTACAACCTCAACATGACCTCTTGACCCCTCTACTCAAAGGTCTCAGCAATGAAGGTAAGCTCGCTAAACGCCTTCTTAACCACCCTGTCTACATGTGATGCAACCCTCAGAGAATTATGTACCTGAACCCCTAGGTCTCCCTGTTCAACAACTCTACACAACAGCAGCTGGAGTTTGCAGTGACAGCAATGTTGTTTGTCAAGGGTTAATATTGAAATCAATTCTCTTTAGTTTCACACATATCTATAGAATTAATATTTTTATATGTACATAGACAGAGATACACGTGTGTACTGAAATGCATGATTTCAAAATTACAATGAGAAAGAAATGCAAAGAGTTAACAGTGAAAGAGATCTGTTCAGAAGTTATAGATAGAATATTGCAACATTTTGGTGGCTCATCAGCTATCCAAATTACTAAAGGAATGGAAATTATGGAATCAATGATTTGTGCAAAAACTATTAGCATTTCCTGCAGAACTCGGCCTTAACCCTCCCATCTCCAAATCAACACAAGCACTAGTTTGTTGCTGATAGTTTTAACATAAGCAGAGTAACACCAATGAATGACACTATTGCAATCAAAGTCAGTCATGTAATTGCTCATCAGGCTGTTTAGATCATGAGGGATGAACTGTAAAGCTAATGTTTCCCATCGGTGAAGTATTCTCTGGTTAAAGCCTAAGCTTCATTGAACAAGCAGATTTTATACCATCCTGTCATGTATTCACTAAATAAGTCTAAAATTGTTCATGGATATTAGCTAAACAATGATTTCTCGTTGAGAAGTCAGCTTGGAACCACTTAAGACATTTTGCAGGGGAAAGAGAGCCCCTGATAAGTTTGTATTACTGTTCCTTATTAAAAAATAAGACTTTAATATCTTTGATAAGATATTTTATTTCATAGAGCTGAATTTACATAGTTTGTCAATCAAATGAATTAATTTCAAAAAATTAATCCTTTTTTAGTCTCTTTTACTTTATGGAGATTGTATGGAAAATACAATCCCCATATTGAATAATTAGATAAAAATCCAACATGTTTTTAGCAGGAGAAAAGAAAATACTTTTATTTTTCTAACACCTTTCTCAAACTCAAAGTCCTCCACAAGCAACGGAATATTTTCCGATGTGTAATCATTGCGATAATGTGGGAAACGTGACAACCAAATTGATCAGCCTAGTTCCACACATTGCAAGGTGATATCTGTTCAGATAGTCTAATGAATTTTGGTTAAGGATTAAATATTGCTGGGAAAGTACACGTTCTGTTGAATTTTTCTTTGTTAAGGAGTACAGGAGTTGGGAAGTCATGATGCGGCTGTACAGGACATTGGTTAGGCCACTGTTGGAATAATGTGTGCAATTCTGGTCTCCTTCCTATCGGAAAGATGTTGTGAAACTTGAAAGGGTTCAGAAAAGATTTACAAGGATGTTGTCGGGGTTGGAGGATTTGAGCTACAGAGAGAGGCTGAACAGGCTGGGGCTGTTTTCCCTGGAATATTAGAGGCTGAGGGGTGACCTTTATAAAGGTTTATAAAATCATGAGGGGCATGGATAGGGTTAATAGGCAAAGGTGGGGGAGTCCAGAACTAGAGGGCATAGGTTTAGGGTGAGAGGGGAAAGATATGAGAGAGACCTAAGGGGCAACGTTTTCACGCAGAGGGTGGTACGTGTGTGGAATGTGGTGCCAGAGGATGTGGTGGAGGCTGGTACAATTGCAACATTTCAGAGGCATTTGGATGGGTATATGAATAGGAAGGGTTTGGAGGGATATGGGCTGGGTGCTGGTGGGTGGGACTAGATTGGGTTGGGATATTTGGTTGGCATGGACAGGTTGGACCGAAGGGTCTGTTTCCATCTCTATGACTCTGTGACTCTATGTGTTTAATAATCCTGAGTATACCAAATCAGTTTTAAAATTCACTCATGGGGTATGGGTGTTAACCAGCTGGGTCAGCCCTTATTGCTTGGCCCTAGTTACCCTTGTCGAAAAGCGTGGTGCTGGTAAAGCTCAGCAGTTACCTCGTTATCCTTGAGCAGGTGTTGGTGATTAAACTTATAAGATATAAAAGAAGACGTTTCAATCCAGTGAGTTTACCACTTTAGGAGCATTGACCATTTAAGAATTCACAGCTGACAGCAGCAGGCATGGAAGCAGCAAGAGGGCAAGCTCAGTAATCCAAACCAAAACTTTCTTCAGAAACTGGCAAGAAGCTATATGTGTGGAGTACAAAAAGAATGAGAAGTCAGCCACACGTGGATGGTCCTGAGGTGTTAGCAAAGGTGACTATAAATCCATCGAGAGAATCCATCTACCAGGCCCCTTCCTGAAGAAGGGCTTATGCCCGAAACGTCGATTCTCCTGTTCCCTGAATGCTGCCTGACCTGCTGCGCTTTTCCAGCAACACATTTTCAGCATTGTCAAGGAAAGGCCGCCAGCATTCTCAAAGATCCATCCCACCCTGGCAATGTTTTTCTACAACCTCTACCATCGGGGAGAAGGTACAGAAGGTACACAGGCACCAGCTGGTTTCGAAACAGTTTCTACCCTTCTGTTGTTAGAATACTGAACGGACTCACAAACTCTTAACATTCGCCTGAACCTGTGTTTCTGTTTTTGCTGCTGTTTACCTATTATTTACTATCTGTGCTACTTAACTCTGTGATCTGCCTGTATTGCTCACAAGACAAAGCTTTTCACTGTGTCTCAGTACACGGGACAATCAATTCAATTCAATTCATTAGGAGCAATCCCTAACAACAGGTAAAGTTAGAAATCCTGATGAAGGGCTTTTGCCCGAAACTTCGATTCTCCTGCTCCTCGGATGTTGCCTGACCGGCTGTGCTTTTCCAGCATCACACTCTTTGACTCTGATCTCCAGCATCTGCAGCTCTCACTTACCCAAACTTAGAAATCCCCACAGGAAAATGAAATGACGTTATGAAAAATGTGTCAAGACCAGAAAGGAAGCGAGAAAGTGTAAGAGTTCACACCTCATACATGAAGCATTGCCATGGTCAACATGTGTACTTGCCAGGAATAGCAAAAAGGGGTGGGCCTTAGAATTGATTTAAGCTGAACTTAAGCAAATTTAAAGAAATCTAGTGAAAGCAGCAAAGTCAGGAAAAATGAAAGAAAAAGACGAACTGGGAATCAACATTTAAGTAATATTTCAGAGGAAGACTTATCAGGGCCACATCCAGAGAATGTGACTTCAACTTTTATGGTGTTAGTATTTTAGACTGGGAAAGGTGGGAAAACATCCAGTTTTCCAGGCACAACTGAGAAAATGCTTTCTTTCTGCTAAAGGCAGAAACTCCTGAAAGAAGTGAGTAACTGCATATCGATTGTTAAAGATGTGGAAAAGCACTGAACAAGGCAGGAAAAGCCAATAAGATTTGTAGAGCTATATATTCGATTTAAAAAGCTTGAAAACTGTAAACCGCTCTGGCATAGTCAATAATACAATGAAAGCTTTATTAGAGAATTCAGTATAGTACTACGTAGAAACATAGCAACTTTGAAGGTAGGAGCAGGAGGAGGCCATTCGGCCCTTCGAGCCTGCTCTGCCTGTCATCACAATCATGACTGATTGTCCAACTCAGTAGTCCAATCCTGCTTTCTCCCCATAACCTTTGATCCCATTCGCCCCACGTGCTAGATCTAGCTGCCACTTGAACACATTCAATGTTTTGGCATTAACTCCTTCCTGTGGTAGTGAATTCCACAGGCTCCCCACTCTTTGGGTGAAGAAATGTCTCCTCATCTCCGTCTTAAATGGCTCACCCCGAATCCTCAAACTGTGACCCCAGGTTCTGGATATATCCACCATCGGGAACATCCTCCCTGCGTCTACCCTGTCTAGTCCTGTTAGATTTTACAAGTCGACAGAACAAGTTAAAAAGAGTGGGAAGTAAAGGGAATATTGCAACGCTGTTGTGGTACCGAATCTAGTAAAGGTCAACAATCAATCAGCGACAGTGAATTAAAGAATATAAGCTAAAAGAGCTAGAGATGTAAAGCAATGTTGGAATGATACAAATTTAAAATACCTTTATAGTAATAAGATTAATCAGCACACTGAGCATCAGGGAGGTGACCCTTTATCAGAGCAGTCTCTCAAATTTAAACACTAAGGCTGGAGCTGAACAAGTAAATTTATTCTTATACTCTGTGAGTCTGTTGTAGATGATGTTATTAACAGACAAAGCATCAGAATCTGGAGGTGGGAAAGAATTCAATTTAAGCTTTTAAAGGGAGCAGCTGTATCTGTAGGACCTCTGTAAGGTCCTATTGATTATAACTTGCCAATTGTAATTGTACATTTAAAATAAAACATTGGAGTTTGTCAGAGAGAGTTAAGAGCCAATCACTTTACTGTTGAGTTGGAGTCAAGTGTGGGCTAGAATGGGTAGGGAGGGCCTTTCCTAGCCGGATGGGTTTTGGCATCAATGGGCAGTGGTTACCGTCATTGAGACAATGAGGACGGCAGATGCTGGAGAGTCAGAGTCAATAAAAATGTGGAGCTGGAAAAGCGCAGCAGGTCAGGCAGCATCCGAGGAGCTGGAGAGTCTGTCCTGCCTGAAATGTCAACTCTCCTGCTCTTTCAATGCTGCCTGTCCTGCTGTGCTTTTTCCAGCACCACAGAGGCATTATTGACATGGTTACCATCAGCCTAGCGTCTTACGCTGGATTTCTTCTGAACTCGATTTTCCCCATCCACCAGGGTGGATTGCAAACCCATGTCACTGGAACATTAGCCTGGGGTCCTGGATTGTTAGCTCAGTGATGCTACCAGGACACCACTCCCTCCTTCGCACAGCTTTATGCATTAAACCTACCTTTTATCTAAGGACAGTTATTACTCTCCGGTGGTGTATCCTCCATCACTGGTCACTAAATGAACCCAACAGAAAGCAAAGCCAAAGCAGGATTGATGGTAGCGAATGACCTTGCACAGCCCCCCGCCCCGAGCTCTGCCAACTGGGTAAAGGTGGCCAATACCATCAGGTGCCAGCATCGGGTCATTTGGGGCCATGCCCCATCATCCTGTCTCATGAGGCCATTTTCCTTCCCACTGTGGTCAGCGAGAGGAACTTGCAGGAACAGGAGAGACAGTCCATGTGACAGAGCTCAGCTGAGGTTAACCAACACAACACCCAATGCCTGAAGGAGATCTCTGAACAAGAGGCGTTGTACTTTGGCCTTGTCTATCAGTCTCTAGAGCTTGTGGAACCTGCTACCAGTCCATCGTGACCCGTGTTTACACAATTAGATTATAATGCTTTAATCTTGGCGCTGAAATAGTCCCTAACTTCTGGGAGTAACAGAAGGCTTTGCATGGTTTCGAGTCAACTGTCTATATTTTTAAGGACACGATTCAATTATTTGACTGAGCTAGTATGACTTTGCTCATCGTTAGTAGATCATCCAATCAAACAATCATGGAGGGTAGTGTAGCTGCCCCTTCACCACCTCCCTGCTCACCATCCAAGGGCCGAAACAGTCTTTTCAGGTGAAGCAGCATTTCACCTGCATCTCCTCCAACCTTGTGTATTGCATTTGCTGCACCCAACATGGCCTAGTCTACATTGGAGAAACCAAACTCAGACTAGGTGACCGCTTTGTGGAACACCTCCAAGCTGTGTGCAAGCAGGACCCCAACCTTTCCATAGTCAGTCATTTGAGCACAGCGTCCTGCTTGCATACCCATGTTTGTCTTCGGCATGTAGTTTTCCAGTGAATCACAGCACAAACTGGAGGAACAGCAGCTCATCTTCAGACTAGGCATTTTACAGACTGACTACTGAGTTCAATACCTTTAACTTGTGAACCAATTCCCATTTCGTTTAGCTTTACTTGTTGCATTCTCTGTCACAATGTCCTCCCCACGCTACCCCCCACCCCCACCCCCCCAACTCCAATGGAACTGACTGTGCCTTCAAACCTGGCAATTAGACACATCACTGTTCTGCCATTCTCACATCCGATCACTCACCCTGAACTATCAACATCCTTTCTCATCAGCACCCGACACACACTACCCCCACCGCCCCCCAAGTTACAGCAGAAATGCTGTCCCCTCCACACTTCACCTCAGCTCTGATGAAGAATTTTCTAGACTGGAAAGGTGAGCTTGCTCTCTCCCCATGGACGCTGCCTGACCCGCTGTGATCTCCAGTCTGTTGTTTTCACAACAATAGGGAAATACTGTTTCCAGTTTCACATAACAGATTTATAATCCAAAAGCATGGAATCTCTTCAATCCCTTTATGGAGCTCAGTAAAGAAATAGCAGTGTTAGGGTCGAGAGCGTGGTGCTCGAAAAGCACAGCAGAATCCTGTTGAAGGGCCTATGCCCGAAACATCGATTCTCCTGCTCCTTGGATGCTGCCTGACCTGCTGTGCTTTTCCAGCACCACACTCTCGACTCTGATCTCCAGCACCTGCACTCCTCACTTTCTCCAAGGGATGTTTTGAGGACAGCCCCAGAGCATTTCCAGTGTCACCCAGCTGGCACTGAGCTTCCATTGAGCTGGTAAGCATTTCAGAAGGCAGGTCAATCTGCAGTCACCAACCCAGGAGTTTCCCTTGTCCGGGGGTAGGGGCGGACTGGGGAATGAACCACATGGGCTTTGAATGAAACTCAATGCCACTCTCACAGTCACCATTACTGAGATCAGCTTCACATCCCAGATTTTAGTAATTATTTAAATTCATGTTCCAGAAACTGGAGTGAGATTTAGTCTCCAGGCCATTGGACCGTGGGAGGGGGAGTAACCCAATGTCATTACCAATCCACTACATCCAGCCTGGGGACCTCTACACAGCACGTAATGTTCAGTTTCATTTTGTTGTCTTAGTCTTTGAAAACTATGGCAAATAATGTTTATCTCCAGAGAGGCTAAACAAAATGCACTCTCAGTATCTATTGATGTGGAGGTGTCGGTGGATGACTAGCCTGGCTAAGGTCAGAAATCACACGACACCAGGTTACAGTCCAACAGGTTTATTTGAAATCACAAGCTTTTGGAGCGTTGCCCCTTTGTCACGAGCAGTTCTCCTTTGAAGGAGCAGAGCTCCAAAAGCTTGTGATTTCAAATAAACCTGTTGGACTGTAACCTGGTGTGATTTCTGACCGTATCTATTGATCCTTTGATGTGTTCTCCTTTGTTAAGTCATTCATCCACTTGGTGGGTGACACGGTGGCTCAGTGGTTAGCACTGCTGCCTCTCAGCACCAGGGACCCGGGTTCGATTCCAGCTTCAGGCGACTGACTGTGTGGAGTTTGCACGTTCTCCCCGTGTCTCTGTGGGTTTCCTCCGGGTGCTCTGGTTTCCTCCCACAGTCCAAAGATGTGCAGGTCAGGTGAATTGGCCATGGTAAACTGCCTGTCGTGTTCAGGGAACTGAAAGTGCTTATTTGGATATGTAGGTGAGATGCACCGGTCAGGGTAAATGTAGGACAGTGGGGGATGAGTCTGGATGGGATACTCGTTGGAGGGTCGGTGTGGACATGTTGGGCCAAATGGCCTTTTCCCACACTGAAGGGATTGTATGAAATCTCATTCAGATCTCTGAATGGTCACTGAAAGATATAACCTTCAGGAATGGGTGCAGGGTTTGTGAACATTTCGTTGAGAAAATTTGATAGATGCAGGATCAGAGATCTGAATCAAACCAGGGTGGGATTTGAACGATGTTTCAGAACGTTTCAGCCATGACATGAATATTTCAACCCCCAGGCAGAGTAAACCGAGCCACCTCCACCTGGCCCAGCAAAGTACTCGCTCTGACTACATCTCAAATGACAGGAACAAAGTTCCAACAAACACAGTGGAAGGGCATGAGTCTATATACAAATTGAATTTTGCAAATTGCTTTTGATTTAATGAAAACAGGATATTACTGCAAAACAAACATTCCTAATCAGATTAATTCCGTGCTCCTCATAAGTATTTATAAATCCGATGGAACAGCTTTGGTAAAAGTCACCTTCCTGCAAAATAATATGTGACTGGATGGCTCTTTGTGTGCAGTTTTCCAATCAGTAGCTCCCCACCCTCCTGAGCTGGAAGGCACACTCCTGGGGTCATTTCATGGGTTTCATTTGGCCAGCTGAGGTGTGTCCTTACTGTGGTGGGAAGGACATGGTGGTCACTTTGTGAGCTGCCTGACCACTTGTAGCTAGTGTTATGCACCAGACCAGACCCCCTCAAAATAAATTAAGACGATAGCCTGGTTATTTTGAAGGTAAATGTCAGGTGCTGTGTTCCAGATACAATTCGATTGGTCAAGTTACTCAATGTTAAGCAAAACACAATTTATTCAAACAAAGGAGGATTCTGGGTAATCCAAGATGGAGGACAGGAAAAATTTCTGGCTGTAAGAGCTGCTCCTTTTTTTTTTGAGGTATTTTAGGTGCTGGAGATGATTTCCTCGAATTCCAGAAGCAGCAATTCCTGTTTTATATGCTGTTGCATTGTTTTGGAACTTTGGAAAAAAAAGTCAAAACAACAGCAGTTTTAAAAGGGAGAAGAACAGACAAACAAAGTGCACGGTTAGGACAGTGCAGGAGAGACAGAGAGAGAGAGAGAGAGAGAGAGAGAGAGAGAGAGAGAGAGCCTGCACAGTTACCGCCTTTGCTGTTTGAATTCACATATCGCTGGACATTGGAGTGCATCTGGGAAAATTAACAAACAGTGAAATTCACAACTAATCTTGGAGGAACTGTTGGGCAAAGTTCACAGCACAGAATCAGATAAGTGTATTGTTGTTTCAAGTGTGACCTACAGAAAGTCTGCGGTAGTGAGTAGAATGGGTTCTTTCTTGATTATGTTTTTGGAGATATGTCTCTTGAGTAAACTTAAAATATAAACCATAACTATTCATTTAACCTAGGGCAGTGTTTGTGGAGGAATAAGATAGTGTTATTTTCTGGGTCTGTAGATTGTGAAGAAGCAAAAACGGCATTTGGTAGGGTGATATGTGCTTCTTGTCAGATGTGGGAGTTTAAAGAGAGTCTAAGGGTTACTGTGGATTATATCTGCCGTAAATGCTGTTGGTTGCGAATCTTATCAAATTGAATGGATCGGTTGGAGAGACAGTTAGAAGCAATGAGGAATTTGCAACAGTATGTCATGGATGGCAGTTATAGGAAGGGGGCAAGTCTCAGATACAGTCACATAGATGGGTCAACTCCAGGAAGGGTAAGAGAGGTGGGCAGCTAGTGCAGGAGTCTGCTGTGGCTAACCCCATTTCAAACAGGTATGCTGTTTTGGAAAATGTATGGGGGGGGGAATTGATTCTCAGGGGAACATAGCATGAACAGCCAAGTTTCTGGTATTGAGACTGGCTCTCTGCAACAGGGATAAGTCGGGTTCCAAGAGATCAATTGTGTTAGGGGATTCTCTAGTTCGAGGTACAGACAGATGTTTCTGTGGCCAGCAGAGAAAAAGCAGAATGGTGTGTTGTTTCCCTGGTGCCAGGATCAAGGATGTCTCAGAGAGGGTGCAGAATGTTCTCACGGGGGAGAGGGGCCAGCAAGAGGTCATTGTCCACATTGGAACCAATGATATAGGAAGGGAAAAGGTTGAGATTCTGAAGGAAGATTACAGAGAGTTAGGCAGGAATTTAAAAAGGAGGTCCTCAAGGGTAGTAATATCTGGATTACTCCCAGTGCTACGAGCTAGTGAGGGCAGGAATAGGAGGATAGAGCAGATGAATGCATGGCTGAGGAGCTGATGTATGGGAGAAAGATTCACATTTTTGGATCATTGGAATCTCTTTTGGGATAGAAGTGGCCTGTACAAGAAGGACGGATTGTACCTGAATTGGAAGGGGACTAATATACTGGCAGGGAAATTTGCTAGAACAGCTTGGGAGGATTTAAACTAGTAAGGTGGGGGGGTGGGACCCAGGGAGATAGTGAGGAAAGAGATCAATCTGACACTGGTACAGCTGAGAACAGAAGCGAGTCAAACAGTCAGGGCAGGCAGGGACAAGGTAGGACTAATAAATTAAACTGCATTTATTTCAATGCAAGGGGCCTAACAGGGAAGGCAGATGAACTCAGGGCATGATTAGGAACATGGGACTGGGATATCATAGCAATTACAGAAACATGGCTCAGGGATGGGCAGGGCTGGCAGCTTAATGTTCCAGGATACAAATGCTACAGGAAGGATAGAAAGGGAGGCAAGAGAGGAGGGGGGGTGGCATTTTTGATAAGGGATAGCATTACAGCTGTGCTGAGGGAGGATATTCCCGGAAATACATCCAGGGAAGTTATTTGGGTGGAACTGAGAAATAAGAAAGGGATGATCACCTTACTGAGGTTGTATTATAGACCCCCAATAGTCAGAGGGAAATTGAGAAACAAACTTGTAAGGAGATCTCAGCTATCTGTAAGAATAATAGGGTAGTTATGGTTGGGGATTTTAACTTTCCAAATATAGACAGGGACTGCCATAGTGTTAAAGGTTTAGATGGAGAGCAATTTAAGTGTCTACATCCAGTTGGATGTACCTACTAGAGAAGGTGCAAAACTTGACCTACTCTTGGGAAATAAGGCAGGGCAGGTGACTGAGGTGTCAGTGGGAGAGCACTTTGGGGCCAGCAACCATAATTCTATTAGTTTTAAAATAGTGATGGAAAAGGATAGACCAGATCTAAAAGTTGAAATTCTAAATTGGAGAAAGGCCAATTTTGATGGTATTAGGCAAGAATTTTCGAAAGCTGATTAGAGGCAGATGTTCTCAGGTAAAGGGACGGCTGGAAAATGGGAAGCCTTCAGAAATGAGATAATGAGAATCCAGAGAAAGTATATTCCTGTCAGAGAGAAAGGGAAGGCTGGTAGGTATAGGGAATGCTGGATGACTAAAGAAGTTGAGGGTTTGGTTAAGAAAAAGAAGGAAGCATATGTCAGGTACAGACAGGATAGATCGAGTGAATCCTTAGAAGAGTATAAAGAAAGTAGGAGTATACTTAAGAGGGAAATCAGGAGGGCAAAATGGGGACATGAGATAGCTTTGGCAAATAGAGTTAAGGAGAATCCAAAGGGATTTTACAAATATATTAAGGACAAAAGGGTAACTAGGGAGAAAATAGGGCCCCTCAAAGATCAACAAGGTGGCCTTTGTGTGGAGCCACAGAAAATGAGGGAGATACTAAACAAGTATTTTGCATCAGTATTTACTGTGGAAAAGGATATGAAAGACTGTAGGGAAATAGATGGTGACATCTTGCAAAATGTCCAGATTACAGAGGAGGAAGTGTTGGATGTCTTGAAACAGTTAAAGGTGGATAAATCCCCAGGACCAGATCAGGTGTACCCTAGAACTCTGGGAAGCTAGAGAAGTGATTGCTGGTCCTCTTGCTGAGATATTTGTATCATCGATAGTCACAGGTGAGGTGCCAGAGACTGGAGGTTGGCTAACATGGTGCCACTGTTTAAGAAGGGCGGTAAAGACAAGTCAGGGAACTATAGACCGGTGAGCCTGACCTCGGTGGTGGGCAAGTTATTAGAGGGAATCCTGAGGGAAAGGATGTACATGTATTTGGAAAGGCAAGGACTGATTAGGGATAGTCCACATGGCTTTGTGCGTGGGAAATCATGTCTCACAAACATGATTGAGTTTTTTGAAGAAGTAACAAAGAGGATTGATGAGGACAGAGCGGTAGATGTGATCTATATGGATGTCAGTAAGGGGTTCAACAAGGTTCCCCATGGGAGTCTGGTTAGCAAGGTTAGATCTCATGGAATACAGGGAGAACTAGCCATTTGGATACAGAACTGGCTCAAAGGTAGAAGACAGAGGGTGGTGGTGGAGGGTTGTTTTTCAGACTGGAGACCTGTGACCAGTGGAGTGCCACAAGGATCGGTGCTGGGCCCTCTACTTTTTGTCATTTACATAAATGATTTGGATGCTAGCATAAGAGGTACAGTTAGTAAGTTTGCAGGTGACACCAAAATTGGAGGTGTAGTGGACAGCGAAGAGGGTTACCTCAGATTACACCAGGATCTGGACCAGATGGGCCAATGGGCTGAGAAGTGGCAGATGGAGTTTAATTCAGATAAACGTGAGGTGCTACATTTTGGGAAAGCAAATCTTAGCAGGACTTATACACTTAATGGTAAGGTCCTAGGGAGTGTTGCTGAACAAAGAGACCTTTGGTTCGTAGCTCCTTGAAAGTGAAGTCACAGGTAGATAGGATAGAGAAGAAGGCATTTGGTATGGGAGTTGGGAGGTCATGTTGGGAGGTCATGTTGCGGCTGTACAGGACATTGGTTAGGCCACTGTTGGACTATTGCATGCAATTCTGGTCTCCTTCCTATCAGAAAGATGTTGTGAAACTTGAAAGGGTTCAGAAAAGATTTACAAGGATGTTGCCAGGGTTGGTGGATTTGAGCTATAGGGAGAGGCTGAATAGGCTAGGGCTGTTTTGCTTGGACATTGGAGGTTGAGGGGTGACCTTAAAGAGGTTTACAAAATTGAGGGGCATGAATTGGATAAATAGACAAAGTCTTTTCCCTGGGTTCGGTGAGTCCAGAGCTATGAGCATCCCTTGAATACATCCTTGGCTAAAAGGCAAATTCAGAAAAATAAGTTGCCTCACATACAGTTCTCCAATCCAGGAGGAAAGAACATCAAAAGACAATTCTGAGAGAAGGTGTGTAGCAGCCAGGAGAGTTTCACTGTCTTACAATCCTGCTGAGACCCCAGCAACAACTGCTGAAAGCTAGCTAAAAATCCTGGATCTGTGAGAACCTAACCGCACCCACTCAGGCTGCTTCTATTGTTTCAACTTGAAAACAAAAACCCAAAGCCTCACAATTTGTTTATTCAGCCGTAGAGTCACATGGCACGGAAACAAACCCTTCGGTCCAACCAGTCCATGCCAAACATAATCCCAAGCTAAACTAGTTCTACCTGCCTGCTCCTGATCCATATCCCTCCAAACATTTCCAATTCATGTATCCACCCAAATGTCTTTTAAACTTTGCAAATGTACCCACATCCACCACTTCCTCTGGCAGTTCATTCCATATGCAAATAACCCTCTGTATAAAACATTTGCCCCTCGTGTCTTGTTTAACTCCCTCCTCTCACCTTAAAAAAAAAGCCCTTTCGTCTTGAAATGCCCCATCCTAGGCTAGAGACAACTAGCATTAAGTCAAAAAGTGTGGGGCTGGAAAAGCATGGCAGGTCAGGCAGCACCTGAGGAGCAGGAGAGTCGACGTTTCGGGCATAAGCTCTTCATCAGGAATGTGATGAGTTTATACTTGAAACATCGACTCTCCTGCTCCTTGGATGCTGCCTGACCTGCGTGCTTTTCCAGCCCCACACTTTTTGACTCCGATCTCCAGCATCTGCAGTCCTCACTTACAACTAGCATTAACTCTATCTGTACCCCTCCTTATTTTATAAACTTCTATCAGGCTGCCTCTCAGCTTTCCTCGCTCCAATGAATAAAGCCCCAGCCTGTCCTGCGGCTCTTTTATAACTTGAACCTTCCATAGCCGGCAACATCTGACTTTACCAGCTTCCCGACCAGACAGCTCGTCACCTCTGCCTTTCAAAAAAAATGAACTAAATAACCTCCTGAAGCCACTTCCCCTGTATTTCCACCAAGATCACCTAATATTGAGGGAGCGAAGTGGCGCAGCGGGAGCATGCTGGGCCCATAACCCAGAGGTCATTGGATCAAAACCATCCTCTGCTATTGCTCAATGTCTCCTTGAGCAGCTTTCTTTAGGGCAGCACGGTGGCACAGTGGTTAGCACTGCTGCCTCCCAGCACCAGGGACCCGGGTTCAATTCCCACCTCAGGTAACTGTCTGTGTGGAGTTTGCACACTCTCTCGTGTCTGTGTGGGTTTTCTCCCACAGTCCAAAGATGTGCAGGTCAGGGTGAACTGGCCACGCTAAATTGTCCAGAGTGTTAGGTGTAGGGGAATGGGTCTGTGTGGGTTGCTCTTCGGAGGGTCGGTGTGGACTTGTTGGGCCGAAGGGCCTGTTTCCACACTGTAATCTAATCTAATCTAAATATAGTCTGTACTGGAGAATGAGCAGAACAGGTTCCAGTCTTTGATAAGAAGATGACATCTCAGTCATTATCCACACATTAGAATCGGAGGTAGGGAAAATAAGAGTTTACCTTGAGTTTCAGGTGGGTTGGGGGTGTGTGCCTTCTCTTTTTCAAAAAGGAAGTGATTGGATTGAGTTCTTCGGGCTAAAGGGTTCAAAGGATGTTGGGAGAAAGAGGATGGGGAGAGAGCTGGGACAGGGTGTTGGTTTGGATGGTCAGTGATGATTGTATTGATTCTCAGGATTTCCACAAACTAACTCAAACTGCTTCCAACTGCAAATGTCTCCACGGGAGGAGAGAGCAGCAAAGTTGAATTTTGGGTTCTCAGCTAGGCCATGATCTCACGGAATGGGGAAGCAGATTGAGGGGGGCTGAATGGCCCACGCCTGCTCCTAAGTTTCAGTGTACGCAGATAAAAAACCCCACATAACCGGCCCATCCGTCCCAGTTGTACAATCAGACAGGTTTGCCCTGAACCGAAGGACGCAACAACAACTTAAAGCAAAATCAGAATCCTGCTGATGCTGCAAATCTGAAATAAAAACAGAGAGAATGCTGGAGAAACTCAGTAGGTCTGGCAGCATCTGTAGAGAGAGAAATAGAATGAACTTTTCAGTTTCATAGGACTCTTATACAGAGCAGCTTTCTCCAGGACCTCCTGTTTTTATTTTGCATGTTAACCCACATGGTGTCATGATTCGGAGGTGCCAGTGTTGGACTGGGGTGTACAAAGTTCAAAATCACACAAACGCCAGGTTATAGTCCAACAGGTTGGACTATAACCTGGTGTTGTGTGATTTTAAACTTTGTACACATGGTGTTAGCTGGCTACATTTCCAGGAGCAATTCTTCACTCTCTTTTTTTTGGGTGAAATCAAGAAGCAATCTATGACTTTGGTTTCTCACTCAATGAGCCAAGTGATGAAGACTTTGCTGACGCTCTTCTTGAATGCTTACGAGGTTCAATCAAGTTGGCACCAACTGAGATCTGCACAGTGACTGGGTCACTGCTTGACACAAGAACATTAGAATATAAGAACTAGGAATGGGAGTCAGTCGTCCAGCCCTTTGGGACTGCCCTGCTGTTCAATAAGATCATGGTTGATTCTTTCGTGGTCTCAACCCCGCTTACCCGCCCTCTCACCGTAACCCTTAATTCCTTTATTGTTCAGAAATCCATCTTTCCCTTAAAAACATTCAACAATGTAGCCTGAACTGCCTCACTGGGCGGGGTGTTCCACAGATTAACATCCCCCTGGGTGAAGAAGCTCCTCCCCAACTCAGTCTGAGACCTACAGTTGACGTTGTGTTTGTAAACTGGGCGCCCTTGAGGGTTCAAGATAAAATCCTGAAACAGTGCCAGATCTTACAGATGCGTCAGTTTGTCCTGCACAAAGTCCCAGCATTTTGTTTTATTGAACTATAAATATTTACCGAGGACTGGTGATATTGCTGTGTTTACAAGCTGTTGGCCTGCAATAAGGACCCCTCTATCACCTGCAAACCCCTAACTTGCAGATGGTGAGGCTTATTTCTGATAAGGAGTAGGAGTAGGCCATTCAGCCCCTCGAGCCTGCCCCACCATGTAATGTAATTACTGCTGAGTCCATCTGCTCCCGTTTCTGGAGAAGTGTTATCACTGCTTTGAATCCAGATGCCCCTCCCCACCCATAACCACGCTTTACCAATATTTATAGATGCACCATAGAAAGCATCCTATCCAGACACATCACAGCATAGTATGGCAACTGCTCTCCCCAAAACCACAAGAAACTACAGAGCCCAGTGCACACAGGTCAGTCCATCACACACACCAACCTTCCACCCATTGGCTCCATCTACACTTCCCACTTCCTCGGGAAAGCAGCCAACATCATCATAGACTCATCCCACCCCCTTCAGACTCTCTCCCACCCTCTTCCACTTGGCAGAAGATATAAAATGATGATGGGCTTATGCCTGAAACGTCGATTCTCCTGCTCCTCGGACGCTGCCCGACCTGCTGTGCTTTTCCAGCAACACACTTTTTAAAAAATTTATATTCTTATTGGAAACATTTTTACTCTTTTACAAAAAATTATAAAAATACAAAGACACAGAAGAATAGAGATAATACATTATCATATTACAATAATATTAGCAATAAACTACCTTCTACTCTAAAGGATACAATCGTCTCCTACTTACTTAACTCAAATTAAGTTGAAATCATATTAAATGAAGTGAAATGAAATTAAATTACAATTAAATTAAATTACATTACACTACTCCACTTGCTGCACCTCTACCGAAGTTCCCCTCTGAGACCAACAGTTATGATACCCATATTTACAAAGTCTTCTCCCATCGGGGTCACTGGACTGCCAAATCGGGGCCCCACGGCTATACAAAGACCCGAATCAGCATCGCCGATAAATCTGTGTCTATGTAATTTAAAAAGACTCACCTCGTCTTATAAGATTGCTGTGTTCTCTGGTGCACCATATTTGTAAGATAGTCTTGGGGCCACCCTCACAAGTCTGATCTCCAGCATCTGTAGTCCTCACTTTCTCCTAGCAGATATAAAGGTTTGTAAACACATACCAACAGATTCAAGAACAGCTTCTTCCCTATTGGTATTTGACTGCTGAATGGACCTCTCCAATTTTAAATTTAATGCTGATCTTGTTCTCTGTGCACCTTCTTTGCAGCTGTAACATTGTATTCCTCGCTCTGTTCGATATGACCTGCTGGTACAGCACGCAAAATAAAACTTTTCACTGTGCTTAGGCGCATGTGACAATAATAAATCAAATCAAATCAAACTCCGAGGCAATCCTCTACCCTCACCCTCCTGTACTCCAAGGAGTGAGAACAAATACCATCTGGTCCCTTGAGTTTGCTCCACCGTTCAGCTGAACCGAGTTGAATTGAATTGATTGTCCCGTGTACCGAGACACAGTGAAAAGCTTTGTCTTGTGAGCAATACAGACAGATCAGAGTCAAGTAGCACAGATAGTAAATAATAGGTAAACAGCAGCAAAAACAGAAACACAGGGACAGGCGAATGTTAAGAGTTTGTGAGTCCATTCAGTATTCTAACAACAGTAGGGTAGAAACTGTTTCGAAACCAGCTGGTGCCTGTGTACCTTCTGTACCTTCTCCCCGATGGTAGAGGTTGTAGAAAAACATTGCCAGGGTGGGATGGATCTTTGAGAATGCTGGCGGCCTTTCCTTGACAGTGGGCCTGGTAGATGGATTCTGTAGGTGGGAGGTTGGCCTTTGTGATTGTCCAGGCCGAGTTCACCACTCTCTGTAACCGTCTCCGATCTTGAATGGTACAGTTGCCATACCAGGTGGTGATACATCCTGAAGAAGGGCTTATGCCCGAAACGTCGATTCTCCTGTTCCTTGGATGCTGCCTGACCTGCTGCGCTTTTCCAGCAACACATTTTCAGTAGTGATACATCCAGACAGAATGCTCTCAATGACACACCTATAAAAGTTTGCAACGGTACTCACCATCATGCCAAATTTCCTCAGCTGCCTGAGGAAGAAGAGACGTTGTTGGGCCTTTGTAACCAGTGCGTCCACATGAAGAGCTGATCTGATAATCCTCGGCTCCAATCCCCAGCGAATCCCCCACTGCCTATTCCCTCATGAGCACTTCATCAACTTCATCAACACATTCCACTCTGACCTTAAATTTACCTGGACCATCTCTGACACCTCCCTCCCCTTCCTGGACCTCTCCATCTCCATTAGTGACGACCGACTTGACACTGACATTTTTTACAAACCCACCGACTCCCACAGCTACCTGAATTACACCTCTTCCCACCCTATCTCTTGCAAAAATGCCATCCCGTATTCCCAATTCCTCAGCCTCCGCCGTATCTGCTCCCAGGAGGACCAGTTCCACCACAGAACACACCAGATGGCCTCCTTCTTTAGAGACCGCAATTTCCCTTCCCACGTGGTTAAAGATGCCCTCCAACGCATCTCGTCCACACCCCGCACCTCCGCCCTCAGACCCCACCACTCCAACCGTAACAAGGACAGAACGCCCCTGGTGCTCACCTTCCACCCTACCAACCTTCGCATAAACCAAAACATCCGCCGACATTTCCGCAACCTCCAAAAAGACCCCACCACCAGGGATATATTTCCCTCCCCACCCCTTTCCACCTTCTGCAAAGACCGTTCCCTCCGTGACTTCCTGGTCAGGTCCACGCCCCCCAACAACCCACCCTCCCATCCTGGCACTTTCCCCTGCCACACCAGGAACTGTAAAACCTGCGTCCACACCTCCTCCCTCACCTCCATCAAAGGCCCTAAAGGAGCCTTCCACATCCATCAAAGTTTTACCTGCACATCCACTAATATCATTTATTGTATCCGTTGCTCCCGATGCGGTCTCCTCTACATTGGGGAGACTGGGCGCCTCCTAGCAGAGCGCTTTAGGGAACATCTCCGAGACACCCGCACCAATCAACCACACCGCCCCGTGGCCCAACATTTCAACTCCCCCTCCCACTCTGCCGAGGACATGGAGGTCCTGGGCCTCGTTCACCGCCGCTCCCTCACCACCAGACGCCCGGAGGAAGAACGCCTCATCTTCCGCTTCGGAACACTTCAACCCCAGAGCATCAATGTGGACTTCAACAGTTTCCTCATTTCCCCTTCCCCCACCTCACCCTAGTTCCAAACTTCCAGCTCCACACTGTCCCCATGACTTGTCCGGACTTGTCCGACCTGCCTATCTCCTTTTCCACCTATCCACTCCACCCTCTCCTCCCTGACCTATCACCTTCATCCCCTCCCCCACTCACCCATTGTACTCTATGCTACTCTCTCCCCACCCCCACCCTCCTCTAGCTTATCTCTCCTCGCTTCAGGCTCTCTGCCTGTATTCCTGATGAAGGGCTTTTGCCCGAAATGTCGATTTTGCTGCTCGTCGGATGCTGCCTGACCTGCTGTGTTCTTCCAGCACCACTGATCCAGAAGCCCCTATTCTCTGCCTGATCTGCTTGTCTCTGCCTTGCCCTGCCTACCTCTGCTGCCTTGGACACCTCTTTTCATTCATATGTGTACCCTCGAGCTCCTCTGATCACAAACATCCCGGATTCCTGCACTACAGCGTTCAATTTCGGTCGGATTAAATACCCAGTTGCCCTACAGGGTGAGAACTTTCAGCCCACTTTCAGGGGTTTTCTGTCAGCGAGGTGACTTAGCAACATGAAAGATTCAGGGAATCAGCTCAGAATTTACTGTGACCACATTCTCTGTCGCTTTCCAATCCTTATTTGAATATGAATAATTTTTTTTGCCATTCTCACTGATGCAGTGCAACATTTAATAATCTTAAAACATTAATCCTGCTGAGAACGCAACTGGGATTGTTTTTCCTTTTCGATTCAGTGGTGATACCGGGTGGGGAGAAGGGTGCAGTTTGCTGCTTCAGAGGGGGCTGGTCCTGACTGTAGACCCTTCATTTCGCTGCTGCCTGGGATAGTTTACATGAAGGATTTCGCCCACTGCCTTCTCCTGTTCTCTGCAAGGTGAGGGCCCACTACAACACACCATACCCAGGCTGGGGAGGTTCCCGGGAACACAGCTCGCTGGATCCAGCGCGGCCCATGGTTAGTCCAGATCTGAGAGTGGGCCCTTCGGAAGTCCCCCGTGGCTGATGGCTCTGGCAAAAGGGCCAGCATGTACGGCACACGATGGGCTGAAAGTTCTCACCCTGTCGGACAAACCTTTGAAAATTTGATCCCAGCACTCACAGACACTGAAAATAGGTGATATGTGAGGATTAAAAAACAAAACAGGATTTCAAGATTAGTTCAAGAGAAGTAATGAGAATATCATGGAAATGAAAGGAATATAGATAGGGCTAAATGTAAATGAAATTGTGATAGTGAGGGGGAGGATGACGGGTAAGGAATAAATCTCTGCTGGTATCGATCATTTTACACCGTTCCTGGAATATTGAAGAGTTAACATGAAAAAAAACTATTGTTGTCAAGCTCTCTTGACATGATGGCACTTGGTTTGAGCCACATGTAACAGAGAGACAATTTCTTAAAATATTCACTCATGGGAGGTGAGCATCGCTACTGGCCGTCCCTAGTTGCTTCCCTTGAGATGGTGGGGGTGAGCTGGCTCCATGAAAAAATGGCAGCTAGACCCACAATGCCCTGAGGGAGGGAGTTCCAGGATATTGACCCAGAGACACTGGAAGGACAGTGAGATGTTTCCACGTTGGGACGGTGAGTGGCTGAGAGGGGAGAGTGCTCGGGCATAAAACCCATTTCATCTCTTTTAAGGATGAGCCCTTGTCTTTAAAGATCTTGTTTTGTTAATCAATGGAGTTAGTCTGGCCAATCACAGTCTGTCCTCCATCTCCAGATTGCCCCCTGACCCTGGACTACCCCCTGACCCCATACTGCCCTCTGACTGGACTGCCCCCTGACCCTGGACTGCTCTCTCACCCCAGACTGTGACCTGACCCTGGACTATCCCTATTCTTGTACTTACCCCTAACCCCACTCTGCCCACTGACCCCAGACTACTCCCAACCCCACTGCTCCCTGACATCACTCAGCCCCCTGATCCCACACTGCCCCCTGACCCCAGACTACCCCCGACCCCAGACTACCTCCGACCCCACTGCCCCCGACCCCACTGCCCCTGGACTGCTCCCTGACCCTGGCTACCCTGTCTCTCCCAGGCCTATCGGTTTCTCAGCTGCTTTGAAGACCCTGCTACAGGGAGGTCGCCCTTGCCCTTTAAGAGCTGACTTGAAGGTGTGTTTTATTTTCTGGCTTTAATTGTTGCTTGTCTCTGACAGAGAGCTCCCCCACCCCCGTGACTTCCAGCCCACGCCTTCCAAACCGCGAACTGCTTACTATGCGCAAAATGATTTTACCAAGGTTTCAAATTTGCTTCTTTTGCAAATCACTTTAAATCTGTCCCTCTGGGTCTTTTACCCTTTTGGTCCCCTCTTCCTCACAAAAGAAACGAAAAGATAGTTTGATTCCAACCGCAACATAATGAAAAGCAGAGAAAATAAGAGAGCGCGAAGAATTAGAATCTCGACGAGAAACAGGGAAATCTGGAAATGGCATTTTCTGCGACTGATTTTGAATGAGGAATGAAATTGTGCTGACTCTTTCCGTGACATTTTTAAACCGCGTTATCACTGGAACATTATTGATTTGTCAGTTACACAATGTGTGCGGTGTTCAGGGACTGGAGCGAGGTGTCTGCAACACTCTGTCAGAATCCACTGGTCTGAGGGTCAAAGTTGCGAAGCTTCCTTGGTCTCAGAGCAGCTACCTGTCGCAAGATCAGACACAATGTGGTGAAATCACCTGAGATCAAAATGCTCAAGAGTTCCTGGTGACTGACCTTTCGCTCTGCTGACAAACTCACTGTCAGATATGTGCATTTCTTTATATTAGGGCTCAGAACCACCAGTGGAGATCTATTCAAGCTCTTTCACACTGAGTCATGTTGGCTCCAAGTTGCAGAAATGTGAAGAAGATAAAAGTAAGGAAAATCCACCTGCCTTTCCAGTATACACTTGATTTCTCCCAGCGCCCAGTCACTGGTTAAAATAGATCGCTGCATCTGGTCAAGGGCTTTCGAGGACTTGATGGTGAAGTGGGATTACTATATCTACAGCAGGGACCTGAAGGCGCTGGAGCAGTGCCATCAACGCTGCCTGAGCAAGATCCTGCCAATCCACAGGGAAGGCAGACTCACCCACACCAGGCCAATATCCCCAGCATCGTGGCACTGACCCTCCCTCCCTCGATGGGCTGGGTATGTCACCCCCATGACAAGTACCATACATGCCCACACCCATAATCATAACCAAGTACCATTCACACTCAATACCCATAACCATAACCAAGTACTATTCACATCCACACACATAACCAAGTACCATTCACACCCACACCCATAACCATAACCAAGTACCATTCACACCCAACACTCATAACTATAACCAAGTACCATTCACACTCAATACCCATAACCATAACCAAGTACCATTCACACCCAACACTCATAACCATAACCAAGTACCATTCACACTCAATACCCATAAACATAACCAAGTACCATTCACACCCAACACTCATAACTATAACCAAGTACCATTCACACTCAATACCCATAAACATAACCAAGTACCATTCACACTCAATACCCATAACCATAACCAAGTACCATTCACACCCACACCCATAACCATAACCAAGTACCATTCACACCCAACACTCATAACTATAACCAAGTACCATTCACACTCAATACCCATAAACATAACCAAGTACCATTCACACTCAATACCCATAACCATAACCAAGTACCATTCACACTCAATACCCATAACCATAACCAAGTACCATTCACACCCAACACTCATAACCATAACCAAGTACCATTCACACTCAATACCCATAACCATAACCAAGTACCATTCACACCCAACACTCATAACTATAACCAAGTACCATTCACACTCAATACCCATAACCATAACCAAGTACCATTCACACTCAATACCCATAACCATAACCAAGTACCATTCACATCCAGCACCCATAACCATAACCAAGTACCATTCACATCCAGCACCCATAACCATAACCAAGTACCATTCACACTCAATACCCATAACCATAACCAAGTACCATTCACACCCACACCCATAACCAAGTACAACACGAAAACCCAAACATCTCCTTCTGCCATTGAATGGCATCATCCATCACTGAAACCCCCACTACCAATATACTGGAAGTTACCATTCACCTGAAACTGACCCAGAGCAGCAGTATAAACACTGTTGAGCTGAAACAACAAGTAATAGACTCCCTTTCCCAGTTACTCGGGTCATTGTAGGACCTTCCCATTAAAGGTGTATGTGCATGACCTCTCTCCCAACCTCCATCAGCGATTTTCAAGCTAACCCATCCAGTGATGTTATTACACAGCTCTGGAGTAAGTGGGGCTTAAACCCAAAGACCCAGGGCTCTCTACCAGCCCTACTGGAATGAACAGCATGGTGGTGGTGGTGGTGGTGGTGGGGGAGGGGAAGAGGGGGAGGAGGAGGTGCCTTAGGTTTTGGTGGAATGGGTGTGGCCATCTCTCACAGATCAGCTTTTCTGGGTAGAAGCTGATGGGGTCTCAACAGAGCTGGAAGCTTCAGTGAATGTAGAATAGAGTAGAAGCCAGACAGTGTGGAAACAGGCCCTTTGGCCCGACAAGTACACACCGACCCTCCGAAGAGTAACTGACCCAAACCTATTCCCTTACATTTACCCCTGACTAATGTACCTAACCTGCACACTACAGGACAATTTAACATGGCCAATCCATCCTGACCTGCACATCTTTGGACTGTGGGAGGCAACTGGAGCACCCGGAGGAACAGTCACATTGCTTCTCCAGCACAGCACTGCACATGTGCCTTTACAAATAAGGAATGAGGGGGTCTAGCCTGATCCATACTACTGTCTCCTCTGGTTCATGTGCGTCTGAGCCTATCACACGCTTAGTAGGAGGTTACATGGCTGTGTCCACTCATCCCATTATACCTTGGATTAACGGGGACAGTTTAAAACATAACCATCTTACACTGACAGCGTACTCAGCACCTACTTCTTAAAGGCCTGCATGCAAATTGCTTCAATTACTCCATGGGACTGTAAGCTACATATTCTAACCTCTCTCTGGATACAGAAACATGAGGAATTTCTCTCGTTGTAATTGGAGGAGAGATGTGTCCTAGCTCCTCAAGATGGCTCCTTCCCATTTCCCTGCTGTGTAATCCCACCCAGAACCTATTGGTGATACAGGCTGGTCTGCTGTAAACACGTGTTTTTGCGACATGAATTGGCTCTAATGCGACTGAAGAATTTAGACTGTTATTTGTAGAATGTGAACCTTCCTTACCTCTATTGGATATAACGCGATTCCGACCCCATTAGTTTAAATGGTATGGATATTGTGCAATTTCCTTATGATGTGAGATTACACGAGGACAGAACTATCGCATTCTAACCGAACATGTTCCCATTACACAACATGACCACTTCGCACTGGAATATCTGACAAAGCTGTAAGGGATTAAAGGGATTTCTAGACACATTCTGTCTTTCGGAAGGAACTATTCTTTGACTGAACCATTTGTTCTGAAACTCACGTTTCACACAACAATCGAGTGCAATTCTTTTGTGTTTTATTCTAACTATTGCTGCGATTCGTTCAGGCTTTTCCAATTCTTCTCCGTATTCAGAGCTGGATTCAGAAGAAATAGATGTTTTATTAAAATGGTAGAGTGGAGCTGAAAACGGTTTGTTTCAAGAATGCCCTATTGGAATTCACCTGATAAAGTAAATAATCTTGAGATGAGAGTTGACTGCAAAAAAAGCCCACACTACATCTCCAATCCCGTTCTCACAATCCTCTGACTTGTTAATGATAGCTATGATGTGGAAGTGCCACTGTTGGACTGGGGTGGAGAAAGTTAAAAATCACACAACACCAGATAAAGCGCTCTGAAAGCTGGTCCTCCCAAATAACCCTGTTGGACTGTAACCTGGTGTTGTGTGATTTTTAACCCTGTTAATGGTAGAGATTGTTAGTTTGGTGATTTATTGTCTGTGTGTATATGTTTGTATTGATCGGTACGTTGGAAGGAGATCTCATTGTGACGTCATCAAAACCACCGTACACATGACACCAAACTTTGTGTTGAATCTTAGATTAGATTAGATTACAGTGTGGAAACAGGCCCTTCGGCCCAACAAGTCCACACCGACCCGCCGAAGCGAAACCCACCCATACCCCTACATTTACCCCTTACCTAACACTACAGGCAATTTAGCATCGCCAGTTTACCTGACCTGCACATCTTTGGACTGTGGGAGGAAACCCACGCAGACACGGGGAGAATGTGCAAACTCCACACAGTCAGTCGCCTGAGGCAGGAATTGAACCCGGGTCTCTGGCGCTGTGAGGCAGCAGTGCTAACCACTGTGCCACCGTGCCGCCCAAATTACTTCATGCCCAATGACTAACACATAAATAAATCGATAATTTATGTAGTTTAATCTTGTTATAATTTTCCTATTAGTGTGAAAATGCTACCAGAAGAACAAAATACCAACCCAACCACCCCGTGGCTCAACACTTCAACTCCCCCCCCCCCCCACTCCACCAAGGACATGCAGGTCCTTGGACTCCTCCATCGCTAGACCATAGCAACATGACGGCTGGAGGAAGAGCGCCTCATCTTCCGCCTAGGAACCCTCCAACCACAAGGGATGAACTCCGATTTCTCCAGTTTCCTCATTTCCCCTCCCCCCACCCTGTCTCAGTCCCAACCCTCGAACTCAGCACCGCCTTCCTAACCTGCAATCTTCTTCCTGACCTCTCCGCCCCCACCCCCACTCCGGCCTATCACCCTCACCTTAACCTCCTTCCACCTATCGCATTTCCAACGCCTCTCCCCCAAGTCCCTCCTCCCTACCTTTTATCTTAGCCTGCTTGACACACTCTCCTCATTCCTGAAGAAGGGCTCATGCCTGAAACGTCGATTCTCCTGTTCCCTGGATGCTGCCTGACCTGCTGCGCTTTTCCAGCAACACATTTTCAGCTCTGATCTCCAGCATCTGCAGCCCTCACTTTCTCCTTGGTTATTAGTTTTGCCATGTTAGAGTTATCTTTATGAAGTGAGCGTGGAGAATGAATGTGATTACTGGCAGGACAATGCTTTAGCTTCATCAGAACTAAAAGGTCAGCTTTATAAACGGGCGGTTTATTGCAGTTGATGCCTTACAGCTCACTCAGGAAGTTGGCGTTGCTGCGGCAACGTGCATTTTTTACACCAATGCAAAATGTGGAGCTTTTTGACACAATTACAGGTTCCAGGTCTCTCTGACAGAGTCACGGGGCCATGACTCCCCACCCTCACCCCCACCCTCCAGTACAGGAAGGGCAGGGACTGTTCCCAATCCCACTCCAATCAGGATTCAGGCACCATCCAACCATCGGAAGTAGAAGCAGGAGTTGGCCATTTGGCCTTCACTACTTTTCCTGTGCTGGATAATTCCACAGGCTCCCCACTCTCTGGGGGAAGACATTTCTCCTCATCTCAAATGGCCCACCTTTACCCTTGGACTGTAACCCCCAGTTCTGGCCTCCACCACCAGCAGGAACATCCTTCCTGTGTTTACCCTGATGAGCCCAGTTAGAATTTTATGGGTCTCTATGAGGTCCCCACCTCATTCCCATAAACCCCAGTGAGTTTGGCCCTAACCACTTCAGTCTCTCTCCATACGTCATTGCAGGGATCAGTTCTGGATCTCCTTCCCTGACAGATCTCCGCATGTCTCAACGGGACATGACCTGCAGTGCGACAAGAAGGTGCCTCATGGCCATTCAAGGTTACTAAGGGAAATGCAGCAATGGTGGCGAAGGTATTGATGCTCCACAGGGTTCACCCTCCATTTTCAATGGATGGATCACAGAATTGTTACGGTGCAGAAGTAGACCATTCGGCCCATTGTGTCTATTACCACACGCCAATCCTCTGCCTTTTCCCCATATCCCTCCTCACCATTTCTATCCAACTAACCATCCAATGTCCCCCCTCAGTTGACCCTGCCTCCTCCACCTGGACTCCTCAGTGTGGGATTGTTGGGAGCCTGATCAAACTCCACTGTTATATAAACAAACACTTCGACACAAACCACAGCCAGTCCTTTCCGTGATGAAAAAGTGACCAAAAACGTCCTGAGCCACAGGAATGTCCAATGAAAGGTAAGAGCATGTCTTCACTTGTATGGAGTTTGAATCATATCGATGGTGCAGTACTGTTACAGGAACACAGCCAGTCAGGCAGCATCCGAGGAGCAGGAGTGTCGACATTTCGAGCATAAGCTCTTCATCAGGAATGTCATGTGTCACTGCTCATCATCATTCCTGATGAAGAGCTTATGCTCCAAACATTGTCTGTCCTGCTCCTCAGATGCTGCCTGACCTGCTGTGCTTTTCCAGCACCACCTTTTTTGACTCTGATCTCCAGCATCTGCAGTCCTCACTTTCTCCATGTTGCAGGAACATATTGGCTCTGACCAGACTTTTATCAAATCCCTCTCTTAGTTTTCCAGCAACGTTACTGACTAATTTATTTTGGATATTTAACACCATGAATAAAATAACCAAGAGGGAAATATCAGATGGTCTTGTTAGGTATTTGTACTGTGTAATTTCTTTCCTTCAACATTAATAATGTAAGATCTGAAAAGAGCTTTAATACATGTATTTTTCAAAGTTAAAAATCACACAACACCAGGTTATAGTCCAACAGGTTTAATTGGAATCACACCAGCTTTCGGAGCGACGCTCCTTCATCAGGTGATAGTGGAGGGCTCGATTGTAACACAGCCCTCCACAACCACCTGATTTCGGAGCGTCGCTCCGAAAGTTAGTGTGCTTCCAATTAAACCTGTTGGACTATAACCTGGTGTTGTGTGATTTTTAACTTTGTATACCCCAGTCCATCACCGGTACCTCCGAATCATGTATTTTTCAAGCAGATGATCTGAAGGAGAATCTCCAGTGCACACACTCACTGGGATATACAGTTCATGAAGGCGTCACAGTGTTATTCAATCAGTCCCTTTCTCACCATTTCAATAATAATTTCATTCTGTAAAATTGAGTATATTTAAGATGGAGATAGATAGATAGGTTTTTGACTGTATGGGGATCAAAGGTTATGGGAGAAAGTGGCAGTATGGGGTTGAAAAACTTATCAGCCCTGATTGAATGGTGGAGCAGACTTGCGTGATCTAATAGACTAATTTCTGCTCCTATGTCTTATGGTCATAAATTTTCTGAATTATGACTGACTTTAAGGAGGAACTTGAACCCCTAAAAGCAGATGAGCTTGGATTGGGTGACCTGTAAAACCGTGAAACATTTTCAAAGCTCATGTTAGGGTGGGTTAGGTCAATTGGCTGGATGGCTGGTTTGTAACGCTAATGGATGTGGGTTCGATTCCTGCACCAGCTGAGGTTACCACAAAGGATTCTCGTTCCCAATCTATCTTCTTGCCTGAGGCATGGTGACCTCCACCAGCCGTTTCTCTCTCTGTGTGATGAGAGAGTAACCCCATGGTCTGGGAAGAATATGGTGGGAATGTGGAATGAACTGCTTGGGAGGGCAAATTGTGGTGGGAGATCTCAAAACCTTTAAAAAGTACTTGGAGTGTCATAGCATTCAAGGCTATGGGGCTTAGGGCAGGAAAGTGGGACTGAAATAGGTATAACCTATCCTTCAGGTTTAACACTGGCAGAGCAGTATTGAACAGAGCAGCTAAAATGGACTATTATGGGGGGGGGGGCAGTCAACACTTTTATAATTTTGTTTGTGGGCTAAGATTAGGAGTGTTTCTTATTAGCTCACCACCCTCTGTGTGGAAAAAGTTCCCCCTCAGGTCCCTTTTAAATCTTGCCCCTCTCACCCTAAACCTGTGCCCTCTAGTTCTGGATTCCCCCACCCCAGGGAAAAGACCTTGTCTATTTGCCCAATCCTTGCCCCTCAGGATTTTATAAACCTCTTTAAGTTCAGCCCTCAGCCTCCAACACTCCAGGGAAAACAGACCCAGCCTATTCAGCCTCTCCCTACAGGTCAAATTCTCCAACCCTGGCAACATCCTTGTAAATTGTTTTTGCACCCTGTTCAGTTTATTCCTTCCTGTAGCAGGGCGACCAGAATTTTACGCAGTGCTCCAAACGTGGCCTCACCAATGTCCTGTACAACCGTAACATGACCTCCCAACTCCTGTACTCAATACTCTGAGCAATAAAGGTAAGCATGTTAAATGCCTTCTTCACCACCCTGTCTATCAGTGACACCATTTTTAAGTAACTACATACCTGCATCCCTAGGTCTCTCAGTTCAACCACACTTCCCAGGACCCTTCTATTAACCATAAAAGTCCTGCCTTGGTTTGTCTTACCAAAATACAATACCTTGTATTTATCTGAGCTAATCTCCAGCTGACATTCCTCAGCCCACTGCCCAGTTGATCAAGATCCTGTTGCAGTGTGAGGTAACCTCCTTCATTGTCTGCAGTAGCCACAAGTCATTTCCTCACTGAGACTTAGAGGATCTCCCTGAAGCCTTCCCTCTGGCACCAGGTTATAGTCCGACAAGTTTATTTGAAATCACAAGCTTTTGGAGCTCTGCCCCTTTGGTCAGGTGCACTGAGGGAGCAGGGTACACAGACACGGAGTTCCTCGGCAGGGAAATCAGGGGCAGAGCGATCAAAAGGTGTGACGGAGTGTCAGAGAGTACATCTCTGTAGGTGACCGAGAGTGTGAGATGGTGTGTAAAGTGATTCTAAAGTCAATGTCAGTGCTGGGCTGTCGTAACAATCAGGCAGGGGATAGGAATGTACAAACGGTGACATCTCCGGTCTGACACGGAATTGGAGGTGTCAGGCTTCATGGGGTCTCAAGTCAATGTTGAGGACTCCCAGAGCAACTGTATCCCACTGTGCGAGCACCCCCTGCTGGTGCGACAGGACATATCCAGGGCCAGTGATGGTGGGGTCTGGGACATTAAGTATGATTCTGTGTGAATGACTATGCCAGCCTGTTGATTGGCTACTCTGTGAGACAGCTCTCCAATTGTTTCATATTCCCAGATGGGAGAGAGTGAGGACTGCAGATGCTGGAGAGTCAGAGTCAAAAAGTGTGGTGCTGGAAAAGCACAGCAGGTCAGACAGAATCCGAGGAGCAGGAGCGTCGATTTCTTGAGCATAAGCTTATGCACCACACTCTGACTCTGATCTCCAGCATCTGCAGTCCTCACTTTCTCCACATTGATTATAATCTCACTGCGAAGCCTCTTCTAAGGATGCCCATTTTGAAGAGGTTCTCCTCCTCCCTCTACAAGGATCTCAATGAGTCTTGCTCTCTCTCTCACTCACTGCACCCCCAGGACATTTCCTCAACCCTGAAACTCTTCAGCCACGTCCTGAAGCAGACACAGCCCTCATTCCCGATGAAGAGTTTATGCTCGAAACGTCAATTCTCCTGCTCCTCAGATGCTGCCTGACCAGCTGTGCTTTTCCAGCGCCACACATTTTGACGATATTCCCAGATACCAGTCAGGAGGAGTTTGAAGGAAGGACAGGGGAGGGGGCAGCCTTTGAGGGGTCCTGTGCCCTTTTATCAATGCCAGGGATTCTGTACGGTTTCAGTCTGATTTGACTTGGTCAAAGCAGCACGAGTAAGCTGAGTGGTTGGCAAGGCCGTCTGAGAGGGTCGTGCAGAGTCAGCTGTCAGGTTGTTCAGTTGTGGCTCCTAATTTTTCTGTCTTTGGAAATGATGAAGGAAACCGGGAGTATTATGCCCAGTCTTGGTCTACATGGTTGAGGAAGAATGTGATGGCACTGGAGACAGACCAGAGGAAGTTTACCAGATTGATTCCAGGGATGAAAGGGCTGTCACACAAAGGAGCAGTTGAAAAGCTTGGGCCTGTACTTGCTGGAGTTCAGAAGCTGAGGGCGGATCTGATTGAGATATATAAAATGCTGATTTTATATACAAGGTCTGATTAGGGGGATATTGGATAGATGTTGCCCTGTGGGACAGTCGAGAATAAGAGGTTATATATTTTGAGTGACAGGAAGTAGGTTCAAAACTGAGATGAGGAGAAATTACTTCTCTCAAAGGGTTGTGTATCTGGAACTCATTCCCACAGTGTGTAGTGGAGGTAGAATCAATCAACAGGTTCAAGAAAGAAACAGATATGTTTCTGATGAGAAGTGGAATAAGAGGCTATGGACAGCAGGCAGGAAAGTGGAGTTGAGACCAGGAGAAGATCAGCCATGATCATGGTAAATGGTGGAGTGGGCTTGAAGGGCTGAATTGCCTACTCTCACTCCTAGGGGAGAAAGTGAGGACTGCAGATCAGAGCTGAAAATGTGTTGCTGGAAAAGCGCAGCAGGTCAGGCAGCATCCAGGGAACAGGAGAATCGACGTTTCGGGCATAAGCCTGATCTGCTGCGCTTTTCCAGCAACACATTTTCTACTCTCACTCCTAATTCCAACGTTCCTGTGAAGAAGCTATGATTTCTCCTTCGATTGATGTTATAACCTACAATTCCACTTGCCATTTTCAAATCATAGAATCCTTACAGTGTGGAACAGGCCCTTCGGCCCAACAAGTCCACACTGACCCTCCGAAGAGTAACCCACCCAGACCCATTCCCCTTACATTATATTTACCCCAACTAATGCACCGAATCCACACATCCTTGAACACGGTGGGACAATTTAGCACAGCCAATTCATCCTGACCTGCACATTTTTGGACTGTGGGAGGAAACCCACACAGATACAGGGAGAATGTGCAGATTGTGCACAGACAGTTACCCAAGGCGGGAATTGAACCTGGGTCCCTGGTGCTGCGAGGCAACAGTGCTAACCACTGAGCCACCGTGTAACCCCATATAGCTCTCCCAGTATAATGGTGTTTCTCCTGATATCTGATCTGCAGTGCCACCCAACACCATTCACTCAGTGTCCATTTTATCCATTAACTGCAGAGCCCTGGAACATCCTGGAGAGTTCATGCAATGTCTCTGCCTCAGCCTCATTTTCACCCTTCCCACTTCCCCCTTCCCCACGTCTGCCTCACCAGTTCCCTGCTGCAATGTGGGATCTCCGAGCCCTTCCCTCCTTCCCCACAGGGCAGTTTAGACAGTCTCTCACCATTCTCTAACTCAATCTTTGGGGATTTCAGCGATTTCAGCAATTCCTCCCCCCCCCCCGAAATAATTCTCACAGAAACCTGATAAGTCGCTCACAATGTTCCTTTCTGCTCCCCCACTCTGACAAGAAAGGATTTGGAAACACAAATAACTCCAAGCCAGAGAAAACATCAGATGGAATAAACAGCCCCCAGTCACCTCCTTGCTATCCCAATCTGAAGCCTCTTGCAAATTGTTATTTCTCAATTTGTACCAGCTACTTAATTCCACTCAAAACAAGAAGAGAAGCACTGAATAACAACCAATTAAAGCCACATGTCCCCACTTCACTGGTACTTCCATCCTTAATAAGGCACACACTTATCAATCACCACAACCCCCTGGAGATCAACAAAGAGAAACTCCATTACAGGGAACAGCTGCCTATCCCTCAGACTAACCCACCTGCAAATCTTCAGCTGAGCTTCTGCTATTAGGCACATTCCCTTACACTGAAGTAATGATGCTATCTCCACCATCACTGGAGCATTGCGTGCAGTTCTAAGATGAAGGTGTGGAGGTGCCGGTGTTGAGGGGTGGGGTTGCACAAGGTCAGAGGTCACACGATACCTGGTTATAGTCCAACAGGTTTATTTGAAATCACAAGCTTTCAGATTGCTGCTGTTTGTCAGCTGATATAAAGCTCTTGATTTTAAGTAAACCTGTTGGATTTTAACCTTATGCCATGTGACGTCTGACCAAGATGATGATGAAGAAGAAATGTAGGGGCTCCTCAATAATCGAGGGGAATGGGGGCCATCGATTATGGGATAGTTTGCAGCAATTGTACAGGGCCTGAAATGTTGTGGGTAGTTGGTATCGTCTGTGGAAGCGCAACATGGAGCACAACAAAATTTTGCCAGATTGATGCTTGGAATCATTCCCGATGAAGGGCTTATGTCTGAAACGTCAATTCTCCTGCTCCTCAGATGCTGGCTGACCTGCTGTGCTTTTCTAGCGCCACACTCTCGACTCTAATCTCCTGCATCTGCACTCCTTGTTTTCTCTTTGATGCTTGGAATGTCAGGACTGAGGTACGAAGAGGGACTGGATTGATTAGGACTGTATCCACTAGGATTCAGAAGAATGAGGGGGGGACCCTGTAGAAACCTATAAACTTCTAACTACTCTAGATAGTGTTAATGCAGGAAGGATGTTCCTCATCACTAAGGAGTCTAGAGTCAGGGTCACAGACTAAGGATACAGTGTGGGCCATTTGGGACGGAGATGTCAAGAAGGAGTTAGATACAGCTTCTAGGGCTAAAGGGATCAAGGGGTATGGGGGAGAAAGTGGGAACAGGGCACTGAGTTGGATGATCAGCCATGATCAGATTGAACAGTAGGACAGGCTCAAAGGGCCGAATGGCCAACTCCAGCTCCTAGTTTCTGTGTTTCAGGGACATTAATTACAACACGCTCTTCAAGATGAAGAGATTTGAGTTGAAACTTCTTAAGAAATCACCCACTGAGATAAATTAGCAACTGGTTTATCAATCTCATCAATATTCAGCAGCGTTACCGTTGACCAGAAACTAAACTGTAGCAGTTGTATCAATACAAGAGCAGGGAATCCTGCAGCAAGTAACTCACCTGACTCCCCAAAGCCTGTCCCAAGGCACAAATGAGGAGTGAGATGGAATACTCCCCACTTGCCTGGATGGGGGCAGCTCCAACAACACTCAAGAAGCTCAACACCATCCAGGACAAAGCCGCTCCCACTTGATTGGCGCCACACCCACCATCTTCACCATTCACTCTGGCGACAATTCCTGCAATGTTTCTATTTTATAGAAGACCCAATGCAGCATCGTAGCAGGGATCCTCCGACAGCACTCTCCAAACACACAATCTCAACAAACAACAACAACTTACATTTACTTAGAGCCCCAGAAGGACAGGGGGCAGCAGCTACAGGGGAACACCACTCCCTGCAAGCTCCCCTCAAAGTCCCTCACCCCGCTGACTTGAAAATCTATCGCCATTCCTTCAGTGTCGCTGGGACAAATTCATGGGAGTCCCTCCCTAAGGGCATTGTGGGTCAATTCACATACCATGCTAATGAAGACAGTTCACCTCTGAGGGCAATTAGGGGCAATAATTAAATATTTGACTTGAGACCACATTCCAACAAACAAGCAAAAAGCTTTGAGAAAGAGGCAGGGTCTTCACTGTTCCATTTGCCCCTGGTGTTAGGGGTAACATTGGGACCTGGGGTTAGGGGTAACATTGAGCCCTGGGGTTAGGGGTAACATTGAGCCCTGGGGTTAGGGGTAACATTGGGACCTGGGGTTAGGGGTAACATTGAGCCCTGGGGTTAGGGGTAACATTGGGACCTGGGGTTAGGGGTAACATTGGGACCTGGGGTTAGGGGTAACATTGAGCCCTGGGGTTAGGGGTAACATTGAGCCCTAGGGTTAGGGGTCACATTTGGATCTGGGGCTAGGGGTAACATTGGGACCTGGGGTGAGGGGTAACATTGAGAGCTGGGGTTAGGGGTAACATTGAGCCCTGGGGTTAGGGGTAACATTGGGAACTGGGGTTAGGGGTAACATTGAGCCCTGGGGTTAGGGGTAACATTGAGCCCTGGGGTTAGGGGTAACATTGAGTCCATGGGTTAGGGGTAACATTGGGACCTGGTGTTAGGGGTAACATTGGGAACTGAGGTTAGGGGTAAAATTGGGACCTGGGGTTAGGGGTAACATTGAGCCTTGGGGTTAGGGGTAACATTGAGCCCTGGGGTTAGGGGTAACATTGGGACCTGGGGTTAGGCGTAACATTGGGACCTGGGGTGCGGGGTAACATTGGGATCTGGGGTTAGGGGTAACATTGAGCCCTGGGGTTAGGGGTAACATTGAGCCCTGGGGTTAGGGGTAACATTGGGACCAAGGGTTAGGGGTAACATTCTGCCCTGGAGTTAGGGGTAACCTTGAGCCCTGGGGTTAGGGGTAACATTGAGCCCTGGAGTTAGGGGTAACATTGGGATCTGGGGTTAGGGGTAACATTGAGCCCTGGAGTTAGGGGTAACATTGGGATCTGGGGTGAGGGGTAACATTGAGCCCTGGGGTTAGGGGTAACATTGGGACCTGGGGTTAGGGGTAACATTCTGCCCTGGAGTTAGGGGTAACATTGAGCCCTGGGGTTAGGGGTAACATTGAGCCGTGGGGTTAGGGGTAACATTGGGATCTGGGGTTAGGGGTAACATTGAGCCCTGGGGTTAGGGGTAACATTGAGCCCTGGAGTTAGGGGTAACATTGGGATCTGGGGTTAGGGGTAACATTGGGATCTGGGGTTAGGGGTAACATTGAGCCCGGTGGTTAGGGGTAACTTTCAGCCCTGGGGTTAGGGGTAACATTGGGATCTGGGGTTAGGGGTAACATTGAGCGCTGGGGTTAGGGGTAACATTGAGCCCGGGGGTTAGGGGTAACTTTCAGCCCTGGGGTTAGGGGTAACATTGGGATCTGGGGTTAGGGGTAACATTGAGCGCTGGGGTTAGGGGTAACATTGGGTACTGGGGTTAGGGGTAACATTGGGACCTGGGGTGAGGGATAACATTGAGCCCTGGGGTTAGGGGTAACATTGAGACCTGGGGTTAGGGGTAACATTGGGATCTGGGGTGAGGGGTAACATTGTGACCTGGGGTAAGGGGTAACATTGAGCCCTGGGGTTAGGGGTAACATTGAGCCCTGGGGTTAGGGGTAACATTGGGAACTGGGGTTAGGGGTAACATTGAGCACTGGGGTTAGGGGTAACATTGGGAACTGGGGTTAGGGGTAACATTGAGCCCTGGGGTTAGGGGTAACATTGAGCCCTGGGGTTAGGGGTAACATTGGGACCTGGGGTTAGGGGTAACATTGAGCCCTGGGGTTAGGGGTAACATTGGGACCTGGAGTTAGGGGTAACATTGAGACCTGGGGTTAGGGGTAACATTGAGCCCTGGGATTAGGGGTAACATTGGGAACTGGGATTAGGGGTAACATTGGGAACTGGGGTTAGGGGTAACATTGGGACCTGGGGTGCGGGGTAACATTGGGATCTGGGGTTAGGGGTAACATTGAGCCCTGGGGTTAGGGGTAACATTGAGCCCTGGGGTTAGGGGTAACATTGGGACCTGGGGTTAGGCGTAACATTGGGACCTGGGGTGCGGGGTAACATTGGGATCTGGGGTTAGGGGTAACATTGAGCACTGGGGTTAGGGGTAACATTGAGCCCTGGGGTTAGGGGTAACATTGGGACCTGGGGTTAGGGGTAACATTCTGCCCTGGAGTTAGGGGTAACCTTGAGCCCTGGGGTTAGGGGTAACATTGAGCCCTGGAGTTAGGGGTAACATTGGGATCTGGGGTTAGGGGTAACATTGAGCCCTGGAGTTAGGGGTAACATTGAGCCCTGGGGTGAGGGGTAACATTGGGATCTGGGGTGAGGGGTAACATTGAGCCCTGGGGTTAGGGGTAACATTAGGACCTGGGGTTAGGGGTAACATTCTGCCCTGGAGTTAGGGGTAACATTGAGCCCTGGGGTTAGGGGTAACATTGAGCCGTGGGGTTAGGGGTAACATTGGGATCTGGGGTTAGGGGTAACATTGAGCCCTGGGGTTAGGGGTAACATTGAGCCCTGGAGTTAGGGGTAACATTGGGATCTGGGGTTAGGGGTAACATTGGGATCTGGGGTTAGGGGTAACATTGAGCCCGGTGGTTAGGGGTAACTTTCAGCCCTGGGGTTAGGGGTAACATTGGGATCTGGGGTTAGGGGTAACATTGAGCGCTGGGGTTAGGGGTAACATTGAGCCCGGGGGTTAGGGGTAACTTTCAGCCCTGGGGTTAGGGGTAACATTGGGATCTGGGGTTAGGGGTAACATTGAGCGCTGGGGTTAGGGGTAACATTGGGTACTGGGGTTAGGGGTAACATTGGGACCTGGGGTGAGGGATAACATTGAGCCCTGGGGTTAGGGGTAACATTGAGACCTGGGGTTAGGGGTAACATTGGGATCTGGGGTGAGGGGTAACATTGTGACCTGGGGTAAGGGGTAACATTGAGCCCTGGGGTTAGGGGTAACATTGAGCCCTGGGGTTAGGGGTAACATTGGGAACTGGGGTTAGGGGTAACATTGAGCACTGGGGTTAGGGGTAACATTGGGAACTGGGGTTAGGGGTAACATTGAGCCCTGGGGTTAGGGGTAACATTGGGACCTGGGGTGAGGGGTAACATTGAGCCCTGGGGTTAGGGGTAACATTGGGACCTGGAGTTAGGGGTAACATTGAGGCCTGGGGTTAGGGGTAACATTGAGCCCTGGGATTAGGGGTAACATTGGGAACTGGGGTTAGGGGTAACATTGGGACCTGGGGTGCGGGGTAACATTGGGATCTGGGGTTAGGGGTAACATTGAGCCCTGGGGTTAGGGGTAACATTGAGCCCTGGGGTTAGGGGTAACATTGGGACCTGGGGTTGGGGGTAACATTGGGAACTGGGGTTCGGGGTAACATTGGGATCTGGGGTTAGGGGTAACATTGAGTCCTGGGGTTAGGGGTAACATTGGGACCTGGAGTTAGGGGTAACATTGGGACCTGGGGTTAGGGGTAACATTGAGACCTGGGGTTAGGGGTAACATTAAGCCCTGGGGTTAGGGGTAACATTGGGAACTGGGGTTAGGGGTAACATTGGGACCTGGGGTGGGGGTTAACATTGGGATCTGGGGTTAGGGGTAACATTGAGCCCTCGGGTTAGGGGTAGCATTGAGCCCTGGGGTTAGGGGTAACATTGGGACCTGGGGTTAGGTGTAACATTGGGACCTGGGGTGCGGGGTAACATTGGGATCTGGGGTTAGGGGTAACATTGAGCCCTGGGGTTAGGGGTAACATTGAGCCCTGGGGTTAGGGGTAACATTGGGAACTGGGGTTAGAGGTAACATTGGGAACTGGGGTTAGGGGTAACATTGGGACCTGGAGTTAGGGGTAACATTGAGCCCTGGGGTTAGGGGCAACATTGGGAACTGGGGTTAGGGGTAACATTGAGCCCTCGGGTTAGGGGTAACATTGAGCCCTGGGGCTAGGGGTAACATTGAGACCTGGGATTAGGGGTAACATTGGGATCTGGGGTGAGGGGTAACATTGGGACCTGAGGTGAGGGGTAACATTGGGATCTGGGGTTAGGGGTAACATTGGGAACTGGGGTCAGGTGTAACATTGAGCCCTGGGGTTAGGGGTAACATTGAGCCCTGGGGTTAGGGGTAACATTGGGAACTGGGGTTAGTGGTAACATTGAGCCCTGGGGTTAGGGGTAACATTGGGAACTGGGGTTAGGGGTAAAATTGGGACCTGGGGTTAGGGGTAACATTGAGATCTGGGGTTAGGGGTAACATTAAGCACTGGGGTTAGGGGTACAATTGGGTACTGGGGTTAGGGGTAACATTGAGCCCTGGGGTTAGGGGTCACATTGAGCCCTGGGGTTAGGGGTAACATTGAGCCCTGGAGTTAGGGGTAACATTGGGATCTGGGGTTAGGGGTAACATTGGGATCTGGGGTTAGGGGTAACATTGAGCCCGGTGGTTAGGGGTAACTTTCAGCCCTGGGGTTAGGGGTAACATTGGGATCTGGGGTTAGGGGTAACATTGAGCGCTGGGGTTAGGGGTAACATTGAGCCCGGGGGTTAGGGGTAACTTTCAGCCCTGGGGTTAGGGGTAACATTGGGATCTGGGGTTAGGGGTAACATTGAGCGCTGGGGTTAGGGGTAACATTGGGTACTGGGGTTAGGGGTAACATTGGGACCTGGGGTGAGGGATAACATTGAGCCCTGGGGTTAGGGGTAACATTGAGACCTGGGGTTAGGGGTAACATTGGGATCTGGGGTGAGGGGTAACATTGTGACCTGGGGTAAGGGGTAACATTGAGCCCTGGGGTTAGGGGTAACATTGAGCCCTGGGGTTAGGGGTAACATTGGGAACTGGGGTTAGGGGTAACATTGAGCACTGGGGTTAGGGGTAACATTGGGAACTGGGGTTAGGGGTAACATTGAGCCCTGGGGTTAGGGGTAACATTGGGACCTGGGGTGAGGGGTAACATTGAGCCCTGGGGTTAGGGGTAACATTGGGACCTGGAGTTAGGGGTAACATTGAGGCCTGGGGTTAGGGGTAACATTGAGCCCTGGGATTAGGGGTAACATTGGGAACTGGGGTTAGGGGTAACATTGGGACCTGGGGTGCGGGGTAACATTGGGATCTGGGGTTAGGGGTAACATTGAGCCCTGGGGTTAGGGGTAACATTGAGCCCTGGGGTTAGGGGTAACATTGGGACCTGGGGTTGGGGGTAACATTGGGAACTGGGGTTCGGGGTAACATTGGGATCTGGGGTTAGGGGTAACATTGAGTCCTGGGGTTAGGGGTAACATTGGGACCTGGAGTTAGGGGTAACATTGGGACCTGGGGTTAGGGGTAACATTGAGACCTGGGGTTAGGGGTAACATTAAGCCCTGGGGTTAGGGGTAACATTGGGAACTGGGGTTAGGGGTAACATTGGGACCTGGGGTGGGGGTTAACATTGGGATCTGGGGTTAGGGGTAACATTGAGCCCTCGGGTTAGGGGTAGCATTGAGCCCTGGGGTTAGGGGTAACATTGGGACCTGGGGTTAGGTGTAACATTGGGACCTGGGGTGCGGGGTAACATTGGGATCTGGGGTTAGGGGTAACATTGAGCCCTGGGGTTAGGGGTAACATTGAGCCCTGGGGTTAGGGGTAACATTGGGAACTGGGGTTAGAGGTAACATTGGGAACTGGGGTTAGGGGTAACATTGGGACCTGGAGTTAGGGGTAACATTGAGCCCTGGGGTTAGGGGCAACATTGGGAACTGGGGTTAGGGGTAACATTGAGCCCTCGGGTTAGGGGTAACATTGAGCCCTGGGGCTAGGGGTAACATTGAGACCTGGGATTAGGGGTAACATTGGGATCTGGGGTGAGGGGTAACATTGGGACCTGGGGTGAGGGGTAACATTGGGATCTGGGGTTAGGGGTAACATTGGGAACTGGGGTCAGGTGTAACATTGAGCCCTGGGGTTAGGGGTAACATTGAGCCCTGGGGTTAGGGGTAACATTGGGAACTGGGGTTAGTGGTAACATTGAGCCCTGGGGTTAGGGGTAACATTGGGAACTGGGGTTAGGGGTAAAATTGGGACCTGGGGTTAGGGGTAACATTGAGATCTGGGGTTAGGGGTAACATTAAGCACTGGGGTTAGGGGTACAATTGGGTACTGGGGTTAGGGGTAACATTGAGCCCTGGGGTTAGGGGTCACATTTGGATCTGGGGTTAGGGGTAACATTGAGCCCTGGGGTTAGGGGTAACATTGGGAACTGGGGTTAGGGGTAACATTGGGACCTGGGGTGAGGGGTAACATTGAGACCTGGGGTTAGGGGTAACATTGAGCCCTGGGGTTAGGGGTAACATTGGGAACTGGGGTTAGGGGTAACATTGAGCCCTGGGGTTAGGGGTAACATTGAGTCCATGGGTTAGGGGTAACATTGGGACCTGGTGTTAGGGGTAACATTGGGATCTGGGGTTAGGGGTAACATTGGGATCTGGGGTTAGGGGTAACATTGAGCCCTGGTGTTAGGGGTAACATTGGGACCTGGGGTTAGGGGTTACATTGAGCCCTGGGGTTAGGGGTAACATTGGGAACTGGGGTTAGGGGTAACATTGGGATCTGGGGTTAGGGGTAACATTGGGATCTGGGGTTAGGGGTAACATTGGGACCTGGTGTTAGGGGTAACATTGAGACCTGGGGTGAGGGGTATCATTGGGACCTGGTGTTCGGGGTAACATTGAGCCCTGGGGTTAGGGGGAGCATTGAGACCTGGGGTTAGGGGTAACATTGAGCCCTGGAGCTAGGGGTAACATTGAGCCCTGGAGTTAGGGGTAACATTGAGCCCTGGGGTTAGGGGTAACATTGGGACCTGGGGTTAGGGGTAACATTCTGCCCTGGAGTTAGGGGTAACATTGAGCCCTGGGGTTAGGGGTAACATTGAGCACTGGGGTTAGGGGTATCATTGAGACCTGGGGTTAGGGGTAACATTGAGCCCTGGAGTTAGGGGTAACATTGGGATCTGGGGTGAGGGGTAACATTGGGATCTGGGGTGAGGGGTAACATTGGGATCTGGGGTTAGGGGTAACATTGGGATCTGGGGTTATGGGTAACATTGAGCCCTGGGATTAGGTGTAACATTGGGAACTGGGGTTAGAGGTAACATTGGGACCTGGGGTGAGGGGTACCATTGAGCCCTGGGGTTAGGGGTAACATTGAGACCTGCGGTTAGGGGTAACATTGTGACCTGGGGTTAGGGGTAACATTGTGACCTGGGGTTAGGGGTAACATTGAGCCCTGGGGTTAGGGGTAACATTGAGCCCTGGGGTTAGGGGTAACATTGGGAACTGGGGTTAGGGGTAACATTGAGCACTGGGGTTAGGGGTAACATTGGGAACTGGGGTTAGGGGTAACATTGAGCCCTGGGGTTAGGGGTAACATTGGGACCTGGGGTTAGGGGTAACATTGAGCCCTGGGGTTAGGGGTAACATTGGGACCTGGAGTTAGGGGTAACATTGAGACCTGGAGTTAGGGGTAATATTGAGACCTGGGGTTAGGGGTAACATTGAGCCCTGGGGTTAGGGGTAACATTGGGACCTGGCGTGTGGGGTAACATTGGGATCTGGGGTTAGGGGAAACATTGAGCCCTGAGGTTAGGGGTAACATTGAGCCCTCGGGTTCGGGGTAACATTGAGCCCTGGGGTTAGGGGTAACATTGGGACCTGGGGTTAGGGGTAACATTGGGACCTGGGGTTAGGGGTAACATTGGGAACTGGGGTGAGGGGTAACATTGGGTCCTGGGGTGAGGGGTAACATTGGGATCTGGGGTTAGGGGTAACATTGAGCCCTGTGGTTAGGGGTAACATTGAGCCCTGGGGTTAGGGGTAACATTGAGCCCTGGGGTTAGGGGAAACATTGGGATCTGGGGTTAGTGGTAACATTGGGACCTGGGGTTAGGGGTAACATTGGGACCTGTGGTGAGGGGTAATATTGAGCCCTGGGGTTAGGGGTAACATTGAGCCCTGGGGTTAGGGGTAACATTGGGAACTGGGGTTAGGGGTAACATTGAGCCCTGGGGTTAGGGGTAACATTGAGCCCTGAGGTTCGGGGTAACATTGAGCCCTGAGGTTAGGGGTAACATTGAGCCCTGGGGTTAGGGGTAACATTGTGACCTGGGGTTAGGGGTAACATTGGGACCTGGGGTTCGGGGTAACATTGGGACCTGGGGTTCGGGGTAACATTGGGACCTGGGGTTCGGGGTAACATTGGGACCTGGGGTTAGGGGTAACATTGGGACCTGGGGTTAGGGGTAACATTGAGACCTGCGGTTAGGGGTAACATTGTGACCTGCGGTTAGGGGTAACATTGTGACCTGGGGTTAGGGGTAACATTGTGACCTGGGGTTAGGGGTAACATTGAGCACTGGGGTTAGGGGTAACATTGAGCCCTGGGGTTAGGGGTAACATTGGGAACTGGGGTTAGGGGTAACATTGAGCACTGGGGTTAGGGGTAACATTGGGAACTGGGGTTAGGGGTAACATTGAGCCCTGGGGTTAGGGGTAACATTGGGACCTGGGGTTAGGGGTAACATTGAGCCCTGGTGTTAGGGGTAACATTGGGACCTGGAGTTAGGGGTAACATTGGGACCTGGAGTTAGGGGTAATATTGAGACCTGGGGTTAGGGGTTACATTGAGCCCTGGGGTTAGGGGTAACATTGGGAACTGGGGTTAGGGGTAACATTGGGATCTGGGGTTAGGGGTAACATTGGGATCTGGGGTTAGGGGTAACATTGGGACCTGGTGTTAGGGGTAACATTGAGACCTGGGGTGAGGGGTATCATTGGGACCTGGTGTTCGGGGTAACATTGAGCCCTGGGGTTAGGGGGAACATTGAGACCTGGGGTTAGGGGTAACATTGAGCCCTGGAGTTAGGGGTAACATTGAGCCCTGGAGTTAGGGGTAACATTGAGCCCTGGGGTTAGGGGTAACATTGGGACCTGGGGTTAGGGGTAACATTCTGCCCTGGAGTTAGGGGTAACATTGAGCCCTGGGGTTAGGGGTAACATTGAGCCGTGGGGTTAGGGGTATCATTGAGACCTGGGGTTAGGGGTAACATTGAGCCCTGGAGTTAGGGGTAACATTGGGATCTGGGGTGAGGGGTAACATTGGGATCTGGGGTGAGGGGTAACATTGGGATCTGGGGTTAGGGGTAACATTGGGATCTGGGGTTATGGGTAACATTGAGCCCTGGGATTAGGTGTAACATTGGGAACTGGGGTTAGAGGTAACATTGGGACCTGGGGTGAGGGGTACCATTGAGCCCTGGGGTTAGGGGTAACATTGAGACCTGCGGTTAGGGGTAACATTGTGACCTGGGGTTAGGGGTAACATTGTGACCTGGGGTTAGGGGTAACATTGAGCCCTGGGGTTAGGGGTAACATTGAGCCCTGGGGTTAGGGGTAACATTGGGAACTGGGGTTAGGGGTAACATTGAGCACTGGGGTTAGGGGTAACATTGGGAACTGGGGTTAGGGGTAACATTGAGCCCTGGGGTTAGGGGTAACATTGGGACCTGGGGTTAGGGGTAACATTGAGCCCTGGGGTTAGGGGTAACATTGGGACCTGGAGTTAGGGGTAACATTGGGACCTGGAGTTAGGGGTAATATTGAGACCTGGGGTTAGGGGTAACATTGAGCCCTGGGGTTAGGGGTAACATTGGGACCTGGCGTGTGGGGTAACATTGGGATCTGGGGTTAGGGGAAACATTGAGCCCTGAGGTTAGGGGTAACATTGAGCCCTCGGGTTCGGGGTAACATTGAGCCCTGGGGTTAGGGGTAACATTGGGACCTGGGGTTAGGGGTAACATTGGGACCTGGGGTTAGGGGTAACATTGGGAACTGGGGTGAGGGGTAACATTGGGTCCTGGGGTGAGGGGTAACATTGGGATCTGGGGTTAGGGGTAACATTGAGCCTTGTGGTTAGGGGTAACATTGAGCCCTGGGGTTAGGGGTAACATTGAGCCCTGGGGTTAGGGGAAACATTGGGATCTGGGGTTAGTGGTAACATTGGGACCTGGGGTTAGGGGTAACATTGGGACCTGTGGTGAGGGGTAATATTGAGCCCTGGGGTTAGGGGTAACATTGAGCCCTGGGGTTAGGGGTAACATTGGGAACTGGGGTTAGGGGTAACATTGAGCCCTGGGGTTAGGGGTAACATTGAGCCCTGAGGTTCGGGGTAACATTGAGCCCTGAGGTTAGGGGTAACATTGAGCCCTGGGGTTAGGGGTAACATTGTGACCTGGGGTTAGGGGTAACATTGGGACCTGGGGTTCGGGGTAACATTGGGACCTGGGGTTCGGGGTAACATTGGGACCTGGGGTTAGGGGTAACATTGGGACCTGGGGTTAGGGGTAACATTGAGCCCTGAGGTTCGGGGTAACATTGAGCCCTGAGGTTAGGGGTAACATTGAGCCCTGGGGTTAGGGGTAACATTGTGACCTGGGGTTAGGGGTAACATTGGGACCTGGGGTTCGGGGTAACATTGGGACCTGGGGTTCGGGGTAACATTGGGACCTGGGGTTAGGGGTAACATTGAGACCTGCGGTTAGGGGTAACATTGTGACCTGCGGTTAGGGGTAACATTGTGACCTGGGGTTAGGGGTAACATTGTGACCTGGGGTTAGGGGTAACATTGAGCCCTGGGGTTAGGGGTAACATTGGGACCTGGGGTTAGGGGTAACATTGAGCCCTGGGGTTAGGGGTAACATTGGGACCTGGAGTTAGGGGTAACATTGGGACCTGGAGTTAGGGGTAATATTGAGACCTGGGGTTAGGGGTAACATTGAGCCCTGGGGTTAGGGGTAACATTGGGACCTGGCGTGTGGGGTAACATTGGGATCTGGGGTTAGGGGAAACATTGAGCCCTGAGGTTAGGGGTAACATTGAGCCCTCGGGTTCGGGGTAACATTGAGCCCTGGGGTTAGGGGTAACATTGGGACCTGGGGTTAGGGGTAACATTGGGACCTGGGGTTAGGGGTAACATTGGGAACTGGGGTGAGGGGTAACATTGGGTCCTGGGGTGAGGGGTAACATTGGGATCTGGGGTTAGGGGTAACATTGAGCCCTGGGGTTAGGGGTAACATTGAGCCCTGGGGTTAGGGGAAACATTGGGATCTGGGGTTAGTGGTAACATTGGGACCTGGGGTTAGGGGTAACATTGGGACCTGTGGTGAGGGGTAATATTGAGCCCTGGGGTTAGGGGTAACATTGAGCCCTGGGGTTAGGGGTAACATTGGGAACTGGGGTTAGGGGTAACATTGAGCCCTGGGGTTAGGGGTAACATTGAGCCCTGAGGTTCGGGGTAACATTGAGCCCTGAGGTTAGGGGTAACATTGAGCCCTGGGGTTAGGGGTAACATTGTGACCTGGGGTTAGGGGTAACATTGGGACCTGGGGTTCGGGGTAACATTGGGACCTGGGGTTCGGGGTAACATTGGGACCTGGGGTTAGGGGTAACATTGGGACCTGGGGTTAGGGGTAACATTGGGATCTGGGGTTAGGGGTAACATTGGGATCTGGGGTTAGGGACTTACATTGGGGTCTAGGGTTAAGGGTAACATTGGGAAATGGGGTTAAGGATGATGGTAGAACCAGAGAGAATGCTTTGTGAGCCTTGTGTTTAATTGATCAGGGTGTCGCTGGCTCGGCCAGAGGGTAGTTAGGAGTGAGCCACATTGGTGTGGGTCTGGAGTCACGTGTAGGCCAGACCAGATAAATATGGCAGTTTCCTGCCCGAAAGGACATTAGCGACCCACATGGGTTTTTCTCTCGATAATCAACAATGGGTTCAAAGTAATTTATAGAATTTTATTTCAGCAAAGAACCTTATACAACACCTTCCAAACCCAGTGAAGCTTCAACCCCACCCACTGGACAACAGCCCCTCCCCCACCCAACACACAGCATCCCCTCCCCCACCCAGCACACAGCATCCCCTCCCCCACCCAACACACAGCATCCCCTCCCCCACCCAGCACACAGCATCCCCTCCCCCACCCAGCATACAGCAGCCCCTCCCCCACCCAACACACAGCATCCCCTCCTCCACCCAACACACAGCATCCCCTCCCCCACCCAGCACACAGCATCCCCTCCCCCATCCAACACACAGCATCCCCTCCCCCACTCAGCACACAGCAGCCCCTCCCCCACCCAACACACAGCATCCCCTCCTCCACCCAACACACAGCATCCCCTCCCCCACCCAGCACACAGCAGCCCCTCCCCCACCCAACACACAGCATCCCCTCCCCCATCCAACACACAGCATCCCCTCCCCCACTCAGCACACAGCAGCCCCTCCCCCACTCAGCACACAGCAGCCCCTCCCCCACCCAACACACAGCAGCCTCTCCCCCACCCAACACACAGCAGCCTCTCCCCCACCCAACACACAGCATCCCCTCCCCCACCCAGCACACAGCAGCCCCTCCCCCACTCAGCACACAGCAGCCCCTCCCCCACTCAGCACACAGCAGCCCCTCCCCCACCCAACACACAGCAGCCTCTCCCCCACCCAACACACAGCATCCCCTCCCCCATCCAGCACACAGCAGCCCCTCCTCCACCCAACACACAGCATACCCTCCCCCACTCAGCACACAGCAGCCCCTCCCCCACCCAACACACATCATCCCCTCCCCCATCCAGCACACAGCAGCCCCTCCTCCACCCAACACACAGCATCCCCTCCCCCATCCAGCACACAGCAGCCCCTCCCCCACTCAGCACACATCATCCCCTCCCCCATCCAGCACACAGCAGCCCCTCCCCCACCCAACACACAGCATCCCCTCCCCCACTCAGCACACAGCAGCCCCTCCTCCACCCAACACACAGCATCCCCTCCCCCATCCAGCACACAGCAGCCCCTCCCCCACCCAACACACAGCATCCCCTCCCCCACTCAGCACACAGCAGCCCTTCCCCCACTCAGCAGCCCCTCCCCCACCCAACACACAGCATCCCTCCCCCACTCAGCACACAGCAGCCCTTCCCCCACTCAGCAGCCCCTCCCCCACCCAACACACAGCATCCCCTCCCCCATTCAGCACACAGCAGCCCCTCCCCCACCCAGCACACAGCAGCCCCTCTCCCACTCAGCAGACAGCATCCCCTCCCCCATTCAGCACACAGCAGCCCCTCCCCCACCCAACAGACAGCATCCCCTTTCCCATTCAGCACACAGCAGCCCCTCCCCCACCCATAGACAACATCCCCTCCCCCACCCAGTGGACAGTCCCCCCTGTCCCTTATGCCCTGACCTCTGCACAAAGCCCCCCTGCTCCACCCCTCCCCCTCTCCCTGCAAACCTGCCAAAAGGGGGTCCCTTACAGCACAGGCTCTGGTCAGTAGAACCTAATGCCTCCCTCTGCCGTTCTGCCCCTCACCCCAATCCTGACCCAGAGTGTCCAAACTCTCCCTGTAAGAATCCGCACCCCTCCCTCCTCCTCCCTCACCCTCATCCTGGGTACCAGTCGATTGTTCCTGATGTTCCGTGCCACAGGCTCGAGCTGTTCAGGAGGAACATCACAGCAATTATCATCCACCCCATGTCTGAACACTGTCTGATATCAAACTAACAGAGGATCAGTTCCTGGGACTCTATACAACATAGAACATAGAACAATACAGTGCAGAACAGGCCCTTCGGCCCTCAATGTTGCGCCAACCCGTGAGCTATTCTCAGCTCATCCCCCTACACTATCCCATCATCATCCATGTGCTTATCTAAGGATTGTTTAAATCTCCCTAATGTGGCTTAATTAACTACATTGGCAGGTAGGGCATTCCAAGCCCTTACCACTTTCTGAATAAAGAACCTGCCTGTGACATCTGTCTTAAATCTATCACCCCTCAATTTGTAGTTATGCCCCCTCAAACAAGCTGACGTCATCATCCTAGGAAAAAGACTTTCCCTGTCCACCCTATCAAATCCTCTGATCATCTTGTATGTCTCTATCAAATCACCTCTTCTCTCCAATGAGAACAGACCCAAGTCTCTCAGCCCTTCCTCATTAGACCTTCCCTCCAGACCAGGCAACATCCTGGTAAATCTCCTCTGCACCTTTTCCATTGCATCCACATCCTTCCTGTAATGGGGTGACCAGAACTGTACACAATATTCCAAGTGTGGCTTCACTAGCATTTTGTATAGTTGCAGCATGATATTGTGGCTCCGGAACTCAATCCTTCTACCAATAAAACCTTACACACCGGATGCCTTCTTAACAGCACTATCCACCTGGGTGGCAACTTTCAGGGATCTACGTATGTGGACTCCAAGATCCCTCTGCACATTCACACTACCAAGAATCTTTCCATTGACCCAGTACTCTGCCTTCCTGTTATTCTTCCCAAAGTGAATCATCTCACATCTATCTGCACTGAACTCCATTTGCCACCTCTCAGCCCAATTCTGCAGTTTATCCAAGTCGCCCTGCAACCTGTAACATTCTTCCACACTGTCCACTACTCCACCAACTTTAGTGTCATCTACAAATTTACTAATCTATCCACCTATGCCTGCGTCTAAGTCATTTATAAAAATGACAAACAGCAGTGGTCCCAAAACAGATCCTTGTGGCACACCACTAGTAACCGGATTCCAGGCTGAATATTTTCCATCAATCACCACTCGCTGCCTTCTTACAGAAAGCCAGTTTCTAATCCAAACTGCTAAATCACCCTCAATCCCATGCCTCTGCATTTTCTCCATCAGCCTGCCATGTGGAACCTTATCAAAGACTTTACTGAAGCCCATGTATACCACTTCAACTGCCCTACCCTCATCCACATGCTTGGTCACCTTCTCAAAAAGCTCAATGAGATTTGTGAGACATGACCTGCCCTTGACGAAACCATGTTGACAATCTGAAATCAAATTGTTGCTTGCTAGATGATTATAAATCTTATCTCTTATAATCCTTTCCAAAACCTTTCCTGCAACAGAAGTAAGGCTCACTGGTCTATAATTACCTGGGTCATCTCTACTGCCCTTCTTGAACAAGGACACAACATTTGCAATCCTCCAGTCCTCTGGTACTAAACCTGTAGATATTGATGACTCAAATATCAAAGCCAAAGTCTCCACTATCTCTTCCCTAGCTTCCCTGAGAATTCTCGGATAAATCCCATCCGGCCCAGGGGACTTGTCTACTTTCACTCCTTCTAGAATCGATAACATCTGTTCGGAACTAACCTCGATCCTTTCTAGTCTAATTTCTCATATCTCGTTCTTCTCTTCTACAATATATTCTTCTTTTCCTGAGTGAAAACCAATGAGAAATGTTCATTTAACACCTCTCCGATCTCCACAGGTTCCACACTCAACTTCCCACTTCTGTCTTTGACTGGCCCTATTCATACCCTAATCATCCTTTTATTCCTCACATACCTATAGAAAGCTCTAGGGTTCTCCTTTATTCTATTGGCTAAAGACTGCTCGTGTCCTCTCTTTGCTCTTCTTAACCCTCTCTTTAAATCCTTCCTAGCTGATCTGTAACTCTCCGTCGCCTCATCTGAACCATCTCGTCTCAACTTCTCATAAGCCTCCTTCTTCCGCTTAACAAGAGTTGCAATTTCTGTAGTAAACCACGGTTCCCTTACCTTATCACTCCCTCCCTGCCTGACAGGGACATACCTATCAAGGACACGCAATATCTGTTCCTTAAACCAGCTCCACATTTCCATTGTCTGCTTCCCCTGCATTTTGCTACCCCATCCTATGCATCCTAATTCTTGCCTAATCGCATTATAATTCCCTTGCCCCATCGATAACTCTTGACCTGTGGCATGTACCTATCCTTTTCCATCACTAAACTAAATGTAACTGAATTATGGTCACTCTCTCCAAAGTGCTCACCTACAACTAAATCAAACACCTGGCCTGGTTCATTACCAACCACCAGACCCAGTGTGGCCTCCCCTCTTGTCGGCCCTTCGACATACTGTGTCAGGAAACCCTCCTGTACACATTGGACAAAAACTGATCCATCCGACGTACTAAAGTTATAGCATTTCCAGTCAATGCTGGGGAAGTTAAAGTCCCCTGTAATGACCACCCTGTTCCTTTCACTCCTACCCAAAGTGATTTTGCCAATCCTCTCCTCCACCTCCCTGGAACTCTGTGGAGGCCTATACAAAACTCCAAGCAGTGTGACCTCTCCTCTCCTGTTTCTAACCTCAGCCCACACTACCTCAGTAGACGAGTCCTCATCAAAAGTTCTCTCAGCCACCATTATACTATCTTTGACTAACAAGGCCACACCTCCCCCTCTTTTACCACCTTGCCTGTTTTTAGTGAAAGATCTAAACCCTGAAACCATTCCTCACCCTCCTCTATCCATGTCTCCGAAATGGCCACAGCATCGAAGTCCCAGGTACCTATCCACGCTGCAAGCTCTCCTACCTTATTTCGGATACTTCTGAGGTTGAAGTAGATACACTTCAAACCAACATTGAATACGTGGAGAGTTCACTGCATATAGGAAGCCTCGAGCAGTTATGGTTATGTTTATTGGAATGATTTGAAGATGTAAGTTGTTTCAATAAAGGGAATATGCTTTACAGGAGGTGGCTGATAAAGCTGAACAAATGAACGTATAACACATTTAAAATCCATATTAAAATCAATATTAATGTAGAGGTATTGGGTGGCACGGTGGCTCAGTGGTTAACACTGCTTCCTCACAGCACCAGGCATCTGGGTTTGGTTCCAGCCTTGGGCGACTGTCTGTGTGGAGTTTGCATGTTCTCCCTGTGTCTGTGTGGGTTTCCTCCGGGTGCTCTGGTTTCCGCCCACGGTGCAAGGACATGTAGGTTAGGGTGGATTGGCCATGTTAAATTAGCCAGAGGGTCCAGGGCTTTGCAGGCTAGGTGGATTAGTCATGGGAAATGCAGGGTTATGGAGGTAGGTCTGGGTGGGATGCTCTTCAGGGGATTGGTGTGGACTTTATGGACCAAATGGCCTGCTTTCACATTGTGGGACTTCTTTGATTCTTTATCACCTCCCCCCCCTTCCCTCCCCCCGCCCCCGCCCCCGCCTCCGCCTCTCATGAAGCGGCGTGTGGATGACAAACAGAGGGTTTGTGAGGTGGCCAGTATTGAACTCTGTTCTGTCCCAGTCACCTGAGAGACGTGGTGCTGGAAAAGGAGCAGGAGAATTGACATTTTGGGTAAAAGCCCTTCATCTGCTGCTTATGAGGAGAATGAGGTTGAAATGTGGTGCTGATGTCAAACACAGAAACCGTGAGGGAGAGGCCAGCATGGTAATTGTGTTTTTAAGTTCCACTCTCTAAGTAGATGACACCGATTCTGTAATCCCGTACAGAGAGAGACAGAGAGAGAGAGAGAGAGAGTAGCAGTATGATCACTGTACCTGAGCTTTCTAAGGAGTGTTACACACTGCTCCTCTCGGGCCTGATAAAGATCAGGGGAAATTGCCTCCTAAAACATCATGACTCTGTTACTTTCTCTCAATGCAGTCTATGTCACTGTGGAAAGCTAAGCAGCTGGATCTCCACTTACACTTTGTGAGTAGTCATTGTCCAGGAGTGTTAATGAGAGCCTGTGAGTGCTCTTCAATCACAAAGTGGACAACTCTTGGCAGCAACACCAGATGCTAAAGAGCTTTTGAAGAGCCAAATGTTGTCCAGTGTTAAATCAGGCCAAATCCATGTCTGTCCACCTTGGCCCAGTTTAACACAAGACAACATTTCGGTCAAAGATTCAAAGCCGGCTTTGGAACCGATTGCCTGGAAGCTGATCGCTATGTACCCAGCTGCACTGTGGGACGGGCTTGAGGGGCTGAACGGCCTCCTCTTGCCCCTATTCCTTACAATTCCTGTGTTCATCAGCAGCAGGCTCCAGAAAGCTGGGAAGTAGGCCTCACTATGCAGGAACTCACCTATTGATCTAATCGACTGCTGTGGGTATCTGTTCGGACCAATCGATATTGGCCAGGATTGGAGGGGATAAAAACCCCTGCTTCGAGGGTGGCTCAGTGGTTAGCACTGCTGCCTCACAGCGCCAGGGGCCTGGGTTCGATCCCAGCCTTGGCTGTGTGGAATTTGCACGTCCTCCCTCGGTCTGCATGGGTTTTATCCCACACTCCAGAGATGTGTAGGTTAGGGTGAATTGGCAATGCTAAATTGTCCAGAGATGTGCAGGCTAGGTGGGTTAGCCATGGGAAATGCAGGGATGGGGTGGTTCTACGTGGAATGTTCTTCAGAGGGAATAGTCTGCTTCCACACTGTGTGGATTCTCTGATTCCTGTGAGTAATTTCCCATAGAGTCCAGGGATGTGCAGGTTAGGTGGGTAGTTCATGGTAAATGTGGATGGAGAGTTGGTGAAGACTCCATGGACTGAATTGTATCTTTCTACACTTTGGGGACTCTGTGGTACATAGCACCTCTCGAAGGGGTGGTTTGGAATCTTTTATATCCCTCCGACAGGAGATGAAGTGAAAATTTAAAAACTGAGCAGTGTGGATTTCTTGTTTGATATTAAAGAGTATGACAGTGATCTGGGAACAACATCTAGATCAATTTAATTGAATGATAGAACAGCTTTGAAGGGTGGAATGACCTGGTTTTCCTATAGATGTTCCCCAGGCTCAGCATTCTGAATATCTGTGCAGGCTGGCTATTACCGTAAATCACAGTGCATAAGTTCTTCTGGCAAATAAGACAACCTCATTTTGCCACCATGTTGTTGTATATACTTGGCACATTGGAGGAGCCCACTCTCGAGGTTGACTTATTTGGATACAATACGATTTGCAGAAGTTGCAGCTATTAACCCCATGTGCACTGCACTAGGCAACAAGTAAGTCAATTTGACGTTACAAGCAAAAACACATTACATAGAAAATAAGAGCAGGAGTAGGCCATTTGGCCCTTTGATCCTACCTCACCATTCAATATGATCATGGCTGGTCACCTAACTCAGCCCTCTTCAGTTCAGCATTCCTGAAACACCTGGACGGATACATGAATAGGAAGGGAATAGAGGGATACGGATCCTGTAACTGGAGACAGTTTTAGTATGGCAGGGCAAATTGTGTTGGCGCAGGCTTGGAGGGCCGAAGGGCCTGTTCCTGTGTTGTACTGTTTTTTAGTCCTAACAGAAGAGTCTGGCACAGAGTCCCAAGTGTCTAACAGCCATGAGGGTGACTGTAACTAAGGTGTAGAGATGACCTAATGCTGTGTTAGGGACAGGCCAACAGTGGAAGGGAATGAGAGCGACAGATCTGCATTTATGTTGTACCTGCTGTGATGGATGTCTCAAGGCATTGGGCAGCCAATAGGTTTGAAGTGTGGTCAATATTACAGGGGAACCAGGGTGGGGGAACGTGGGGTGGGGGTTTACAGAAGATACACTCGCAGTTTAGAGTGTGGGGATGGAGAGATCCTTCAGGAGGGTCTCAGCTAAGCCCAGAGAGAGGCTGAGAGACCGGGAGAAGATAGAGCCGTCAGACACAGTCACAGCAATTCAAAACATCGACATTGCTCAGTAAAGAGCTCCTTATTCCTCTGCCAGGTTTAATATCCTTGCAACTTCCTCATGGGCATGAGTGAATGTAGGAAAATATCCCCGGCTGTGACTCAAGAAACAAAACCCTTTCCAAAACATCCGTTGATGCAAAGTTCCCCATTATTCCATCATCTTCGATTAGCTACTTCTGAAAGCTACAGTTAAATGCTTTAATGCCCTCACAATGTGGCGGTGTTCCCGTGGTATTGTCCCTACCTCTGGGGTAAGAGGTCTGGATTCAAGTCCTCCGTCGGCACAGAGCTCAGTGTAAGCAGGCTGAGCAACGACATACAAATGCACTGAGGCTGTTGTGATGATTATATTTCAATGTGTGACGATGGGAAATGATGGCCTTCCCATCTCAGACTTGTCCTAGTTTCCGTGTGATTGAGTGAGTGAAAACAGGCAGAATTGGAGCAAATGTAAACTCCAACATGCCACGTGGTCACCTTGTAAGTGTCCTCTATGGTAACCCATTTGGAATGAGTCTGCCCAGTGGCGAGTGTGTGTATATAATGGTGCTTCATCTTGTCAGCAGTGTCTCTCACTGCCATCTGGCTGGAACCGTGCAGTCAAACACATAACCTCCCAATTGGAAAAGGTTCACTCAGTTTCTTTGCAGTTGACTGGGTTCCACATTACAGATTAAATGTTGCAATTTATATCCATACTGTACGAGTGTAATGAACTGCGGACACAGGAAATGGAACATTTAAACAGGCAGTGCTGGAAATAGATTAGATTAGATTCCCTACAGTGTGGAAACAAGCCCTTCGGCCCAACCAGTCCACACCGACCCTCCGAAGAGTAACCCACACAGACCCATTTCCCTCTGACTAACGCTCCTAACTTTTACGGGCAATTTAACCTGACCTGCACGTCTTTGGATTGTGGGAGGAAAAACCTCCACACAGACAGTCACCCGAGGCTGGAATCGAACCTGGGACCTTGGTGTTGTGAGGCTGTAGTGCTAACCACTGAGTCACCGTGCTGCCCCAAATAGTCTGACAGGATCTGCGGAGGGGGGAAATATTCAATACTTCAGGTTTACCAGCAGAAGGGGGAGCACCTCACAGTACAACACAGAAAGGAGTGGAAGGAGGACAGAATGTTATCATCTCGCCTCTACACATATATCTAAGAGTCTGGGTTCAAGACTGGTCAAGGAGCAGGGAAATCTAAGAAGTGCCTTCAAGTTTGGGATTATTTCTAACACTGTGTGTTACATATAAAACTAACTATATACCAATCAGAAATATACCAGGCACTAATCTTACTGCTCCATTATTTCAAAGCTATTCCATGAACTCTATCACTTAATTCTAGTTAATCTATTCCACTGGGTGTTCCTCCCTTTCTATTTTATCTGTTCTAATTAACTCCACCCACACTGTGCTATTTATGCCCATTGAGGTGCAACCCGTTGACATCATTACAAGGTTGCTGCAAGAGTCCTGAAGCCCCTACACAACAGAAAGAACAATGAGGAAAGGCTGAGGGACTTGAGGCTGTTTTCATTAGAGAGAAGAAGGTTTGAGAGATGAGTTAACTGAGACATATAAGATCATCAGAGGGCTAGATAGGGTGGATAGGGAGAGCCTTTTTCCTCAGATGGTGATGGCTGGCATGAGGGGACATAGCTTTAAATTGAGGGGTGATAGGTGTAGGATAGATGTCAGAGGTAGTTTCTTTACTCAGAGAGTAGTAAGGGTGTGGAATGCACTGTCTGCAACAGTAGTAGACTTGACAACTTTAAGGGCATTTAAATGGGCATTGGATAGGCATGTGGATGAAATAGAATAGTGTAGGATAGATGGGCTTCAGATTGGTTCCACAGGTCGGCACAACATCGAGGGCCGAAGGGCCTGTACTGCGCTGTAATGTTCTATTTTAATACAATGAGGAAGGGGACTCAGCATGGACTGGTTAGACTGAAGGGTCTGTTTCCATGCTGTATGATTCCATGTATGACTCTATAACCTGAAACGGTAACATAGAACATAGAATATTACAGTGTAGTACAGGCCCTTCGGCCCTCGATGTTGTGCCGCCTTGTCATACTAATCTGAAGTCCATCCCACCCACACTATTCCATGTACGTCCATATGCCAGTCCAACGATTCTCTGATTCTCTCCACAAATGCTGCCAGACCTGCTGAGCTTTTCCAGCAACTTCTTTTTTTGGGGTAGCGCAGCGGCTCGGTAGTTAGCACTGCTGTCTCCCAGCACCAGGGACCCGGGTTCGATTCCATCCTGGGGCGACTGTGTGGAGTTTGTACATTCTGCGTGGGTTTCCTCCGGGTGCTCCGGTTTCCTCCCACTGTCCAAAGATGTGCAGGTCAGGTGAATTGGCCACGCTAAATTGGCCAGAGCATTTGGTGCATCAGAGGGAAAAGGGTTGGTTACTCTTCGGAGGGTCAATATGGACTGGTTGGCCCGAAGGGCCTCTTTCTACACTGTGGGAATTCTAATCTTTCTGATTTACAGCATCTGCAGTTCTTTTGGTTTTTAATACAATGAGACGTCTATGATAGGATGGGAAACAGAGGAGAGTAAGCAACTAAGAGACCAGATTTCCAAGCAGGGATAAAACTGATCATAACAGGGCAAACAGAGCACTGAGAAAGTGCTTTTAGAGAAAATATAAATGTGAAAAGTAATGATTGCAAAAGCCAGTGCAAATAAAAACAGAAGAATGGGAAACAGAGCTAATGATTGTAAATGAAGGGTCACAGAGCGGGCAGGAAAATGGAGTTGAGGCTGAGATGAGATCAGCCATGTTTGTATTAAATGGCAGAGCAGGTTTGAGGGGCTGAAAGGCCTCCGCCTGTTGCTAGTTCTTATTTTCTTATGACCATAATGACTGAACACTTCAGAATTGTGAAAGAGGTGGCAGTAATGTATTCCGAATCCTCTGATCCAATATCATCATTATGTAAATAGAGGACACAGCTCAAGAAAGCTACACCCAGTGGCCATGTAGAAAAAAACTCCAGTTATCAAAGGGAACTGGGCACTTCTGTTAGAAATAGTCCATTATGTGTGAAAGATAAATTCAAGATTGTGGAATGATGGTGTTTTGATGATTTTTCAGTGCAGTGCGCTGAAGTATCTCGAGATCACAATTAAATAGGTCATTCAGCTTGCTTGGTCTGTGTAAATGTATCTCTTCTGTTTTGTGTGTGCACACTGTTCCCATTCTTCCTCATCAGTCCTGCTTTACTCCATCCATCTCCCCAATGCATTCAGGTGTGCCTTACCACCTGCTGAGTTAAAAAGAAATTATCTCCAACCCCACTGTTCTAAATATTTGACATCCACGTTTAGGGGCACATGTGGTCCGAGAGACCCAGGTTCAAGCTCCACTTGCTCCAGAGATGTGTCATAACATAAGGCCATAAGAAATAGGAGTGGAAGTACGGCCATTCGGCCCATCAAGTCCACTCCGCCTTTCAATCATGGCTGATGACATTTCAACACCACTTACCCGCACTGTCCCCGAAGCCCTCAATTCCTTGCGAGATTAAGAATTTATCAATCTCTGCCTTGAAGACATTTAACGTTCCGGCCTCCACTGTGCTCCATGGCAATGAATTCCACAGGTCCACCACTCTCTGGCTGAAGAAATGTCTCCTCATTTCCGTTCTAAATTGACCCCCTCTAATTCTAAGGCTGTGCTCATGGTTCCTAGTCTCCCCACCTGATGGAAACAATTTCCCAGCGTCCACCCTTTCTTAGCCATCCATTATCTTGTAAGTTTCTATGAGATCTTCCCTCAACCTTCTAAACTCTAATGAATACAATCCCAGGATCCTCAGCTGGTCATCCTATGTTAGGCTGACCATTCCAGGGATCATCTGTGTGAATCTCCGCTGGACACGCTCCAGTGCCAGTATGTCCTTCCAGAAGTGTGGGGCCCAAAAGTGGACATAGTACTCCAAATGGGGCCTAACCAGAGCTTGAAAAAGTCTCAGTAGAATATCGCTGCTTTTATATTCCAACCCTCTTGAGATAAATGACAACATTACAGTCACTTTCTTAATCACGGACTCAACCTGTAAGTCAACCTTTACAGAATCCTGGACTAGCACTCCCAGATCCCTTTGTACTTTGACTTTAGGAATTTCTGATCGTTTAGAAAATAGTCCATGCCTGTATTCTTTTTTCCAAAGTGCAAGACCTTTCATTTGCTCACATTGAATTTCATCAGCCATTTCCTGGACCACTCACCTAAACTGTCTAAATCTTTCTGTAGCCTCCCCACCTCCTCAGTACTCCCTGCCTGTCAACCTAACTTCGTATCATCGGCAAACTTTGCCAGAATGCCTCCAGTCCCTTCATCCAGATCATTAATATATAACGTGAACAATAATATATAAAGTAAAGAATAACATGCCTGAACAGGTTGGATTGCAAGCAACTAAGTTTGTGGGGTGCTGATTAGTTCAGTTAACGAGTGTGTGCCCAGGGTTAATGCCAATATCTTCCAGTTACATTCCCCAGTTGGTGCTGAGGGGGAGGTGATGTCTGCGCTGGGGTCTGTATTACCTTAAGGTTTCAGTTTTACACTACGCAGAGATGGCCATCCCTCTCACGGCTGGGAGTTTGATGTTTGGGATAGCTCTTACCCCTCAGTGATTGCTCCCTGAATCTACTAGGTTCTTGTGAACCTTTTAGACTTATTCTCTCTGGCTGGGCCCAGCAATTATTGCCCATCCCTAGTTGCCCCTTGAGAAGGTGGGGGTGAGCTGCCTTCTTGAACCACTGCAGTCCATGTGCTGTAGGTTGACCCACAATGCCCTTAGAGAGGGAATTCTGGGATTTTGACCTAGCGACAGTGAAGGAACGGTGATTTATTTTGAAGTCAGAGTGGTGAATGGAAGGGAACTTGCAGGGGGTAGTGGTCCCATGTATCTGCTGCCCTTGTCATTCTAAAGGTAGTCGATCTGGAAGGTACTGTCTGGGGATCTTTGGTGAATTTGTCTGCTATTCTTTGCTGTAGTTTTGTATCCCATAATTGAGTCCAACCAACCACGTAATTTGTAACAGCCCACAGCCAGACCACTGGCATCATGCTCTCTCCACAAATCAGTCCCTATCCCAGGAGGAAAATTATGGGCTCGGTGTTGATCCACTCGCCCAAAAACATTCCTGGATCAATGGCAAGATACTGGGAAAACTGGACTGTTCCCCATATCAATTAGATTAGATTAGATTACTTACAGTGTGGAAACAGGCCCTTCGGCCCAACAAGTCCACACCGACCCGCCGAAGCGCAACCCACCCAGACCCATTCCCCTACATTTATCCCTTCACCTAACACTACGGGCAATTTAGCATGGCCAATTCACCTAACCTGCACATTTTTGGTCTGTGGGAGGAAACCGGAGCACCCGGAGGAAAACCCACGCAGACACGGGGAGAACGTGCAAACTCCACACAGTCAGTTGCCTGAGGCGGGAATTGAACCCGGGTCTCTGGTACTGTGAGGCAGCAGTGCTAACAACTGTGCCACCGTGCCGCCCCTGGGAGCTCAACTTGACAAGACCATTAATGGGTGATAAAATGCACATGATCTCCACTCCCACAAAAACAACTCTCCGTCAGATCCCAACAGGATGATGGGAATGCTTTAGGGATGTCCTCAAAGCCTTCCTGGAGAGGTTAGACATTCCCACAAACTGAGGCTTATGACCAGCTCAAACAGAGAAGCTTTGTTCAGGAAGGAGTTCCGACAGGAATCTACAGACAGGAAGCTGTGGGATCAGACAGAGCAGACGGACATCTCAGAGACATCTCGGAGAAATACCCACCCCACCGGAGACAGAGTCTTCGGAACATTCACGGGATCAAGCTGCCATTTCCAATCAGAGAGGAAGCGAGCCCCCTCAACCCTGAGAGATCATTGATGGGACAAGGGGGAATGGGACCATTGGTTATAGGATATCTTGCTGCAATTATACAGGGCCTCGGTTAGACCATACCTGGAACATTGTGGGTAGTTGGGTCTCCTTGTCCAAGGACAGGTGATCAGGCTATGGACGGAATGCAGCAAAGGTTTACCAGACAGCTCCCTGGCACCACCGGACTGACACACAAAGAGCAACTAGATTGGTTAAGACTCTACCCACTGGAGGGTGGGGTGCAGGGGCATGGCGATCTCACAGAAACCACTAAAATTCAAACAGGACAAGACATAGTTAATGCAGGAAGGGTGTTACTGATGACCAGGGACTCTAGAACCAGGTGTGACAGCCTAACAATACAGGGTGGGACATGCCGGACTGAGATGAGGAGAAATGTCTTTGACCAGAGAGTGGGGAGCCTGGGGAATTCACTGCCAGGGAAGGTGATTGAGGCTAAAACATTGAATGTTTTCACAAAGGGAGTCACATCTAGTTCTTATAGTGAAGGGATCGAAGGGTATGGGGGGATCGGGAGTAAGGGAAGGAGTTGGCTGCTCAGCCATGACCCTATTGAAAGGTGGAGCAGGCTTGAAGGGCCGAATGGCCCTCTCCTGCTCCTATTTAGGCAAAGGGCCCCGTTGTCCCCCACTGAAGGAACCCATTGGCTGCTGAAAGAGGAGGCCATTTCAAAAGCTGTGGGGGAGTCACTGAAATGGTCAGCCATGGTGGAGCTGGAGGCACTGGAAGAGGCAAATGGGCTTCCCTCAGGAGAAACCCACTCCAGACAGCATGGGCTGTGGAGAAATCATTACTGATCTCACGGAGAACCCTTTATGCAGAAACTAGATTAAACAAAGGCACATCCTCAGAAGGTCAGACACAAATTCAGAGCAGAAAGGACATGCTGAGGGAGAATCACCAGAAAAACCAGGATGATCTGTTATCTGGAGGGGTAGTCTTATGGAGGGGCTGAGCAAAGGCGAAACAGGCTGGGACTCTACTCACTGGAGTTGAGAACAACAAAGGGTGATCTCATTGAAACGTATTGGATTGTGAAGGGGTTTGACAGGGTCAATGCTGGGAGGATGTTTCCCCTCATGGCACATTCTAGGATCAGAGAGTTGTTTTATTCATTCATGGGCTGTGTGTGTCACTGGCTAGGGCAGCATTTATTACCCATCCCTAATTACCCAGAGGGCAGGTAAGAGTCAACCACATTAGCTGTGGGTCTGGAGTCACACGCAGGCCAGACTGGGTAAGGATGGCAGTTTCCTTCCCTGAAGGACATAGTCTCAGAATAAAGAGGCACCAATTTCAGACGGAGCTGGGTAGGAATGTCTTCTCTCAGAGGGTTGGGAGTCTGTGGAACTCCTTGCCACAGAGAGCTGTGGGGGCAGAGCCTTGGTGTACATTTAAGGCTGAGATCAAGAGATTCGTGACCAGGAGGGAAATCAAGGGAACAGGAAACGGACAGGACAGTGAGGACTGTTGGATCAGCCATGATCCTATTGAATGGTGAAGCAGGCTCGAGGGGGCCGAATGGCCTACTCCTGCTCCTGTTTCTCATGGTCTTCTGGTTCTTAAACCAATCGCTGCGGGAGTTAACGGATCCAACAGCCCAGGGGGTGCATCACCTTCACCGTTGCGGGGCCAGGAGCTAACAAAGACAGAAAGATGTGAAAATGGAGCTGGGGGGCATTGGGGGAATGAATCCTGGGCACGATATTGCAGAGTGTACTGATACAAGAGTCAGCAGCAAGGATCCTGACTCTACAGGAACCAGCAAACACTGGCACTTGGCCAGCTCGGAGTATAGTGATTGTCTGAATAAAGGATTGCATCGAGCAGAACTTCAACCTGGGAGTGACTGATGATTTTCAGACTGAAGAATGATTGCTTTATTATAAAAAAAAATCATTGTGCTGAGAAAAGAAGATTAAAACGCAGTGAGGTGTCGTGTTACCTCAATCCTGACACTGTCTCTGCCTGATTCATTTGGAGGAAATTACACAAAAGGTAGCAAGGTTGTAATGCATCCCTGAAAGGGTCAGGTCGTGAGATCACAATACGAGGCAAAATCCTGGGGCAACGGGAGAATTCTTTGATTGCATTGTTAGTGTTCCCAATCAGTAGTGTGTGTGTGCACTGCAGATCGATGAAAGGGGTAAAGGTTCAGACATGAATGCTATTGCACTCTGGTCAAATTTCAGAGCAGTCCGCTATCCTCCCAGTAAGAGCGAATACTGAGAGGTTGGTGCAGAGATGGAAAAGCCCAGGGAGATAGGGCAATCTCTGATCAACCAGTTCAGCTGCTCTCCCATCACACTGCCCTCCCATCACACTGCCCCCCCCCCATCACACTGCCCTCCCATCACACTGCCCTCCCCCATCACACTGCCCTCCCATCACACTGCCCTCCCATCTCACTGCCCCCCCATCACACTGCCCCCCCCCATCACACGGTCTCTCCCATCACACTGCCCCCCCCCATCACACTGCCCTCCCATCTCACTGCCCTCCCATCACACTGTCCCTCCCATCACACTGTCCCTCCCATCACACTGTCCCTCCCATCTCACTGCCCTCCCATCACACTGCCCCCCCCCATCACACTGCCCTCCCATCACACTGCCCTCCCATCACACTGTCCCTCCCATCACACTGTCCCTCCCATCACACTGTCCCTCCCATCTCACTGCCCTCCCATCACACTGTCCCTCCCATCACACTGCCCCCCCCATCTCACTGCCCTCCCATCACACTGCCCTCCCATCACACTGTCCCTCCCATCCCACTGCCCTCCCATCACACTGTCCCTCCCATCTCACTGCCCTCCCATCACACTGCCCTCACATCACACTGCCCCCCCCATCTCACTGCCCTCCCATCACACTGCCCTCCCATCACACTGCCCTCCCATCACACTGCCCCCCCCATCACACTGCCCTCCCATCTCACTGCCCTCCCATCACACTGCCCTCCCATCTCACTGCCCTCCCATCACACTGTCCCTCCCATCACACTGTCCCTCCCATCACACTGCCCTCCCCCATCTCACTGCCCTCCCATCACACTGCCCTCCCATCACACTGCCCTCCCATCACACTGCCCTCCCATCTCACTGCCCTCCCATCTCACTGCCCTCCCATCTCACTATCCCTCCCATCACACTGTCCCTCCCATCTCACTGCCCTCCCATCTCACTGCCCTCCCATCACACTGCCCTCCCATCTCACTGCCCTCCCATCACACTGCCCCCCATCACACTGCCCTCCCATCACACTGCCCTCCCATCACACTGCCCTCCCATCACACTGCCCTCCCATCACACTGCCCTCCCATCTCACTGCCCTCCCATCACACTGTCCCTCCCATCACACTGTCTCTGCAATCTCACTGCCCTCCCATCTCACTGCCCTCCCATCACACTGCCCTCCCATCTCACTGCCCTCCCATCTCACTGCCCTCCCATCACACTGCCCTCCCATCTCACTGCACTCCCATCCCACTGCCCTCCCATCCCACTGTCCCTCCCATCCCACTGCCCTCCCATCACACTGTCCCTCCCATCTCACTGCCCTCCCATCTCACTGCCCTCCCATCACACTGTCCTCCCCATCTCACTGCCCTCCAATCACACTGCCCTCCCATCACACTGCCCTCCCATCTCACTGCCCTCCCATCTCACTGCCCTCCCATCTCACTGCCCTCCCATCTCACTGCCCTCCCATCCCACTGTCCCTCCCATCACACTGTCCTCCCCATCTCACTGCCCTCCCATCTCACTGCCCTCCCATCACACTGCCCTCCCATCACACTGCCCTCCCATCACACTGCCCTCCCATCACACTGCCCTCCCATCTCACAGCCCTCCCATCTCACTGCCCTCCCATCACACTGTCCTCCCATCTCACTGTCCCTCACATCTCACTGCCCTCCCATCACACTGTCCTCCCCATCTCACTGCCCTCCCATCTCACTGCCCTCCCATCTCACTGCCCTCCAATCACACTGCCCTCCAATCACACTGCCCTCCCATCACACTGCCCTCCCATCACACTGCCCTCCCATCTCACTGCCCTCCAATCACACTGCCCTCCCATCACACTGCCCTCCCATCACACTGTCCCTCCCATCACACTGCCCTCCCATCACACTGTCCCTCCCATCACACTGCCCTCCCATCACACTGTCCCTCCCATCACACTGTCCCTCCCATCACACTGTCCCTCCCATCACACTGCCCTCCCATCACACTGCCCTCCCATCTCACTGCCCTCCCATCACACTGCCCTCCCATCTCACTGTCCCTCCCATCACACTGCCCTCCCATCTCCCTGTCCCTCCCATCTCCCTGTCCCTCCCATCTCACTGTCCCTCCCATCACACTGCCCTCCCATCACACTGCCCTCCCAACACACTGCCCTCCCATCTCACTGCCCTCCCATCACACTGCCCTCCCATCTCACTGTCCCTCCCATCACACTGCCCTTCCATCTCCCTGTCCCTCCCATCTCCCTGTCCCTCCCATCTCACTGTCCCTCCCATCACACTGCCCTCCCATCACACTGCCCTCCCAACACACTGCCCTCCCATCACACTGCCCTCCCATCACACTGCCCTCCCAATAAATTGTCCTCCCAACACACTGCCCTCCCATCTCACTGCCCTCCCATCACACTGCGCTCCCAATAAACTGCCCCCCAATAAACTGCCCTCCCATCACACTGTCCTCCCATCTCACTGCCCTCCCATCACACTGCCCTCCCAATAAACTGCCCTCCCATCACACTGCCCTCCAATAAACTGCCCTCCCATCACACTGCCCTCCAATAAACTGCCCTCCCATCACACTGCCCTCTCATTACACTGCCCTCCCATCACACTGTCCCTCCCATATCCCTGTCCTTCCCATCTCTCTGCCCTCCCAATCTCCTTGCCCCCATCTCACTGCCCCATCATCTCACTGTCCTTCCATCTCCCTGTTCCTCCCATCTCCCTGTCCCTCCCATCTCCCTGTTCCTCCCATCTCCCTGTCCCCCCATCTCACTGTCCTCCCCATCTCACTGACCTCCCATCTCCCTGTCCCTCCCATCTCCCTGTCCTGCCATCTCCCTGTCCTCCCATCTCCCTGTCCTCCCATCTCACTGACCTCCCATCACACTGTCCCTCCCATCTCACTGTCCCTCCCATCACACTGCCCTCCCATCACACTGCCCTCCCATCTCACTGTCCCTACCATCACACTGTCCCTCCCATCGCATTGCCCTCCCATCTCACTGTCCCTCACATCACACTGCCCTCCCATCTCACTAACCTCCCATCTCACTGTCCCTACCATCACACTGTCCCTCCCATCGCATTGCCCTCCCATCCCACTGTCCCTCCCATCACACTGCCCTCCCATCACACTGCCCTTCCATCACACTGCCCTCCCATCACACTGTCCCTCCCATCACACTGTCCCTCACATCACACTGTCCTCCCATCACACTGCCCTCACATCACACTGCCCTACCATCACACTGCCCTCCCATCTCACAGCCCTCCCATCACACTGTCCCTCCCATCACACTGCCATCCCATCTCACTGACCTCCCATCCCACTGTCCCTCCCATCACACTGCCCTCCCATCACACTGCCCTCCCATCACACCGTCCCTCCCATCCCACTGTCCCTCACATCACACTGCCCTCCCATCTCACTGACCTCCCATCCCACTGTCCCTCCCATCACACTGCCCTCCCATCACACTGCCCTCCCATCACACTGTCCCTCCCATCACACTGTCCCTCACATCACACTGTCCTCCCATCACACTGTCCCTTCCATCACACTGTCCCTCCCATCACACTGTCCCTCCCATCACACTGTCCCTCCCATCACACTGTCCTCACATCTCACTGTCCCTCCCATCACACTGCCCTCCCATCACACTGCCCTCCCATCACACTGCCCTCCCATAACACTGCCCTCCCATCACACTGTCCCTCCCATCTCACTGTCCCTCCCATCACACTGCCCTCCCATCACACTGCCCTCCCATCTCACTGCCCTCCCATCACACTGTCCCTCCCATCACACTGTCTCTCCCATCTCACTGCCCTCCCATCTCACAGCCATCCCATCTCACTGCCCTCCCATCACACTGTCCCTCCCATCACACTGTCCTCCCATCTCACTGTCCCTCACATCTCACTGCCCTCCCATCACACTGTCCTCCCCATCTCACTGCCCTCCCATCTCACTGCCCTCCCATCTCACTGCCCTCCAATCACACTGCCCTCCCATCACACTGCCCTCCCATCACACTGTCCCTTCCATCACACTGCCCTCCCATCACACTGTCCCTCCCATCACACTGCCCTCCCATCACACTGTCCCTCCCATCACACTGTCCCTCCCATCACACTGTCCCTCCCATCACACTGTCCCTCCCATCACACTGCCCTCCCATCACACTGCCCTCCCATCTCACTGCCCTCCCATCACACTGCCCTCCCATCTCACTGTCCCTCCCATCACACTGCCCTCCCATCTCCCTGTCCCTCCCATCTCCCTGTCCCTCCTATCTCACTGTCCCTCCCATCACACTGCTCTCCCATCACACTGCCCTCCCATCACACTGCCCTCACATCACACTGCCCTCCCATCACACTGCCCTCCCATCACACTGCCCTCCCATCTCACTGCCCTCCCATCACACTGCCCTCCCATCACACTGTCCCTCCCATCACACTGCCCTCCCATCACACTGCCCTCCCATCACACTGCCCTCCCATCACACTGTCCTCCCATCTCACTGCCCTCCCATCTCACTGCCCTCCCATCTTACTGCCCTCCCATCTCACTGCCCTCCCATCTCACTGTCCCTCCCATCTCACTGCCCTCACATCTCACTGTCCCTCCCATCTCACTGCCCTCCCATCACACTGCCCTCCAATCACACTGCCCTCCCATCTCACTGCCCTCCCATCTCACTGCCCTCCAATCACACTGCCCTCCAATCACACTGCCCTCCCATCACTGCCCTCCCATCACACTGCCCTCCCATCACACTGCCCTCCCATCACACTGCCCTCCCAACACACTGCCCTCCCAACACACTGCCCTCCCATCACACTGCCCTCCCAACACACTGCCCTCCCATCCCACTGTCCCTCCCATCACACTGCCCTCCCATCACACTGCCCTCCCATCACACTGCCCTCCCAACACACTGCCCTCCCATCTCACTGCCCTCCAATAAACTGCCCTCCCATCTCACTGCCCTCCCATCACACTGCCCTCTCATTACACTGCCCTCCCATCACGCTGACATCCCATCACACTGTCCCTCCCATATCCCTGTTCCTCCCATCTCCCTGTCCCTCCCATCTCCCTGTTCCTCCCATCTCCCTGTCCCCCCATCTCACTGTCCTCCCCATCTCACCGACCTCCCATCTCCCTGTCCCTCCCATCTCCCTGTCCCCCCATCTCCCTGTCCCCCCATCTCACTGTCCTCCCCATCTCACTGACCTCCCATCTCCCTGTCCCTCCCATCTCCCTGTCCTCCCATCTCCCTGTCCTCCCATCTCCCTGTCCTCCCATCTCACTGACCTCCCATCACACTGTCCCTCCCATCTCACTGTCCCTCCCATCACACTGCCCTCCCATCACACTGCCCTCCCATCTCACTGTCCCTACCATCACACTGTCCCTCCCATCGCATTGCCCTCCCATCCCACTGTCCCTCACATCACACTGCCCTCCCATCTCACTGACCTCCCATCTCACTGTCCCTACCATCACACTGTCCCTCCCATCGCATTGCCCTCCCATCCCACTGTCCCTCCCATCACACTGCCCTCCCATCACACTGCCCTCCCATCACACTGTCCCTCCCATCACACTGTCCCTCACATCACACTGTCCTCCCATCACACTGCCCTCACATCACACTGCCCTACCATCACACTGCCCTCCCATCTCACAGCCCTCCCATCACACTGTCCCTCCCATCACACTGCCCTCCCATCTCACTGACCTCCCATCCCACTGTCCCTCCCATCACACTGCCCTCCCATCACACTGCCCTCCCATCACACCGTCCCTCCCATCCCACTGTCCCTCACATCACACTGCCCTCCCATCTCACTGACCTCCCATCCCACTGTCCCTCCCATCACACTGCCCTCCCATCACACTGTCCCTCCCATCACACTGCCCTCCCATCACACTGCCCTCCCATCACACTGTCCCTCCCATCACACTGTCCCTCACATCACACTGTCCTCCCATCACACTGTCCCTTCCATCACACTGTCCCTCCCATCACACTGTCCCTCCCATCACACTGTCCCTCCCATCACACTGTCCCTTCCATCACACTGTCCTCACATCTCACTGTCCCTCCCATCACACTGCCCTCCCATCACACTGCCCTCCCATAACACTGCCCTCCCATCACACTGTCCCTCCCATCGCACTGTCCCTCCCATCACACTGCCCTCCCATCACACTGTCCCTCACATCACACTGCCCTCCCATCACACTGTCCCTCCCATCTCACTGTCCCTCCCATCACACTGTCCCTCCCATCACACTGCCCTCCCATCACACTGCCCTCCCATCCCACTGTCCCTCCCATCCCACTGTCCCTCACATCACACTGCCCTCACATCACACTGTCCCTCCCATCACACTGTCCCTCACATCACACTGTCCTCCCATCACACTGTCCCTTCCATCACACTGTCCCTTCCATCACACTGTCCCTCCCATCACACTGCCCTCCCATCTCACTGACCTCCCATCCCACTGTCCCTCACATCACACTGCCCTCCCATCACACTGCCCTCCCATCACACTGTCCCTCACATCACACTGTCCTCCCATCACACTGTCCCTTCCATCACACTGTCCCTTCCATCACACTGTCCCTCCCATCACACTGCCCTCCCATTACACTGCCCTCCCATTACACTGCCCTCCCATCACACTGTCCCTTCCATCACACTGTCCCTCCCATCACACTGTCCCTCCCATCACACTGTCCCTCCCATCACACTGCCCTCCCATTACACTGCCCTCCCATCACACTGTCCCTTCCATCTCACTGCCCTCCCATCACACTGCCCTCCCATTACACTGCCCTCCCATCACACTGTCCCTTCCATCACACTGTCCCTCCCATCACACTGTCCCTCCCATCACACTGTCCCTCCCATCACACTGCCCTCCCATTACACTGCCCTCCCATCACACTGTCCCTTCCATCTCACTGCCCTCCCATCACACTGCCCTCCCATCACACTACCCTCCCATCACACTGTCCCTCCCATCACACGTCCCTCCCATTACACTGCCCTCCCATCACACTGTCCCTTCCATCACACTGTCCCTCCCATCACACTGTCCCTCCCATCACACTGTCCCTCCCATCACACTGCCCTCCCATTACACTGCCCTCCCATCACACTGTCCCTTCCATCACACTATCCTCCCATCTCACTGTACTCCCATCACACTGCCCTCCCATCACACTACCCTCCCATCTCACTGCCCTCCCATCACACTGCCTCCCATCTCACTGTCTCTCCAATCTCACCATTCCCCCATCTCCCTGTCCCTCCCATCTCCCTGCACTCCCATCTCTCTGCCCTCCCAATCTCCTTGCCCCCCATCTCACTGCCCCATCATCTCACTGCCCTCCCATTTCCCTGTTCCTCCCATCTCACTATCCCTCCAATCTCCCTGTCCCCCCATCTCCCTGTCCCCCCCATCTCACTGTACCTCCCATCTCACTGTCCTCCAAGGCGCTATAGTCCTATCAGACCAGGCCGCTACTCTCCTGAGAGAGAGAGGGAGAGCGACAGAAAGAGAGACAGAGAGACGGCTGGTGGGGCTTTAACCTGAGGGTCACCGTGCCTCAGGCGAGGGGAGAGGGTGAGAAGGAGAGGCCTTCATGGTAACCTCAGCTAATGCAGGAATTGATCCCAAGCTGTTCATATTTGGATTGTAAACTAACCATCCAACCAACTGAGTGCGGTTGGTGCATCGATGCAGTAGGCAGTCCCGGGATAAGGCAGAACATCAGGGTCCAACATCCAGCTCCCCGGCCTCCGAGGCTGGGACCCATTGTCATCGAGATGTTTTTCAATAATTGACTGCATTATAAACTAAAACAAAGTCATATTGTCTGAGTAGCTGAGCATTGAGACATAGAACATACATAGAACATTCCAGCACAGTACAGGCCCTTCAGCCCTCGATGTTGCGCTGACCTGTGGAACCAATCTGAAGCCCATCTATCCTACACTATTCCATCCACATGCCTATCCAATGCCCATTTAAATGCCCTTAAAGTTGATGAGTCTACTACTGTTGCAGGCAGTGTGTTCCACACCCCTACTACTCTCTGAGTAAAGAAACTACCTCTGACATCTGCCCTGTATCTATCACCCCTCAATTTAAAGCTACGTCCCCTCGTGCCAGCCATCACCATCTGAGGAAAAAGGCTCTCCCTGTCCACCCTATCTAATATGTCTCCATTAAGTCACCTCTCAGCCTTCTTCTCTCTAAATTTAAGGTGTGCAATTAAAGCCGGTGAGTTTGCTACTGCTCTTTAGATAATGACCAAAGTTTAAATTGTTCTTCCCAAAGATTGAAACAACACTCAACTTCCTCTTGCAGTTTGTAAGTGCCTTTATCTTCTAGTTGTCCTAAAGCGGATTGGGTGTCAAATTGGAAGCCAGCCGTCATTCAGAACTTGGGATTGTAGATTCCTGCAGCTCATTCGGGCAGTGATTCCAGGAGTCACTGGATTGAAGGAGTCATCCAGGTAGTTCCAACATGTCGTTCAAGACTGTGTTTTTAAAGTATGACAGAGTAGGTACAACTCTGAAGAGGAAATAAATAAAATGGATAAAGAAAGCAATAGTAAATGGGACAGGAATATGATCAGCACCTTTAATTTATTGATTGTCTAAGGGCTACCTCTGGAGTATGTTTCTCAACTCAATCACTTGGAAGGAGAGAACGTTCAGATCTTCGAAGAGAAGCATTTTATTGATGCACAGGACAGGGCAATTGCCAGGTTTCAAAAATCATGGTGGCTGTAATTGTGGGGATCATTTGAAATTTGGTTTTCTTGCATCAGTCCTGATGAGTACGGGACCGAGAGCTTTAGTAACACACCACAACCAACAATAAAAAGGAGAAATTGCTGGAAAAGCGCAGCAGGTCAGGCAGTATCCAAGGGGCAGGAGAGTTGATGTTTTGGGCATAAGCCCTTCATCAGCCCTGGGGAGGGGGGGGGGGGGGCGGGTTTGGTGGTAGGGGTTGGAGAAGAGGGCTGAGGTGTGGGGTCAGAGAAAAAGGTGGGAAGTGATGGTGATAGGTCGGTGGGAAGGGTGGAGCAGATAGGTGGGAAGGAAGATGGACAGGTAGGACAAGTCAAGAGGACGGTGCCAAGTTGGAAGGTTGGATTTGGGTTGAGGTGGGGGGGAGGGGAGATGAGGAAACTGGTGAAATTGATGGTGATACCATGTCGTTGGAGGGTCCCGAGGTGGAAGGTGAGATGTTCCTCCTCCACTTTGTGGGTGGCCATGTTTGGACGGTGGAGAAGGCCCAGAATGGGCATGTCATGGGTGGGAATGGGAGGGAGAGTTGAAATGGATGGCCACCAGGTGGTGGGGGGGTGCTGGTTGGCACATTTGGACGAGAGATGTTACCTGAACCACTCCTCAAGTTTACACTCGGTCTCTCCAATGTAGAGGAGACCACATCGAGAGCCATGGACGCAGTGAATGAGGTTCAAGGATGTGTAAGTAAGTCTCTGCCAGATTTGGACTGATCCTTTGGGGCCTTGGATGGAGTGAGGGGGGGAGGTGTGGGGGCAGGTTCATTAGAGTTAGCGTTTTGGGTCCGGTGACCCTTCCTCAGAATCACTGCTTCAGTAACATGCCTCTGCTTTCAAAAAGACTCATCTTCCTGGAGGGTCTTACTGCGTAGTTGGGTCAGCCCTCTAGCATTAGATCTTTATTATCGGCTTATAGTTTCTGAGCATATTGAGCTGGGACTGGCATCAATTTTTGATACGAAACAAGGTTCTGGCATTGCACAGCGGAGCTCGATGAAAGGGAGTTATCCGAAAGAAGACAGAGAACTGGGTTTCTGGTAGCTCACTTGGAATGCTCTGGGGCTCTGTTGTAAACAAAGCCAGAGATTTAGTTCCCATCATGCCCAGCCAGACTGTAGCTGTGATTGGGGCTGCAGTAATATCCTGTCAGTCATCCTTTCAATGAGAGGGCAGATTGAAAGAAAAAGCAAAGTGATTGTAAAGTCAAGGATATTAGCTCCGGTTCTGGAACTGCGCTGCTAGCTTTTCTGAACTGCTAACCCCTAAGCTCCCTCTCATCTATCATTCCCCTCCCTGTGCACATCACAGAAAGCTCAAGGCTGTGCTGTTTATGAACCCCTTTCTCACTAAGAAACACAGAGGAGCCTCATGTTGTACACTGCCTGTCACTCAGCAGCACTGCTCTCTGAATAATTACCGTCGCAACTCTGCTGTGTCCCCAGTTCCACCCCAACAAAGGGATTGAGAAACCAACAAAGAATTGGAACCAATCTTTTGACTCTTAATTACAGCAGAGTATTGTGAGGCAACCTGGATGTTGAAATGTACTCTGCAGACTGATGACTGTGCATTACATGCTCTGCTTCAGGTTTAACATGTCCCACAGCCGAGGGTCAGAGTGGAAGGAAACGATTGTGTTTCCTCTCTATGAGATGGTTGGAGGGGGAACATGGGGAAGAATTGTAGAGAAACCATTGCCAGCAATTATAGAATGCCGTCGTTCGACCCCTGATATAAGTATGAGGGACAATAGCTCAGATTTCAGTTCTGAAGCCCCTGCGCACACAGATGTGCTCAACAATTTTAGGTCATAACCTCTATCTCCATTTTGTGTCTTTTTTGATGTTGGCTCAATCTCTGTTCAATTACTGTATGTGTGTGTGTATATGAGACAGGGTCTGTGTGAGTGTGTGAGTATGTAAGAGTGCGTGTGTGTGTGTGACAGAGAGTATGTGGTGTAGTGGGGTCACCGGTAGTGTGACATGAACCTAAGATCCTGATTGAGGCCATCCTCATGGGTACACACACACACACACACTCTCACTCACACTCACATACACATTCTCATACACACTCTCTTACACACACACACTCTCACATACACACACATACACACTCTCACATGCACACACACACTCCCATACACACTCTTTTACACACATGCATTCTCACATCCACACTCACATACACACAGACACATACACACTCTCATACACACTCTCTTACACACAAACACTCTCACATGCACACTCACACACACACCCACACATACACTCTCATACACACACACTCATATACACATACAAACACACAGGCACACTCCCACACACACACACACACATAAACACACATGCACAAACACACACATACACACATACACACACACTCTCACATGCACACTCACACACACACCCACACACACTCACACACACACCCACACACACACATAAACACACATACACAAACACAAACACACACATACACATACTCACAAACACAAACCCACATGCCCACACAGGCACACACACATGCCCACACAGACACACGCACACACATACACACCAACACACACACACCTTCTTTCATACACACGCTCTCTCTCATACACACACACACACATACAGCCCCGACTCACACCCACGCACACACCCTCTCACAGCCTTTATACTCCATCACACTCATACACACACTTTACCAAGCTTGCACACATGCAAAGACACACTCTCTCATGTGCACTCACACTCACACACTCACACACACATGCACATGGAATGGACATGTACACGCTCACTCTCTCACTCCCACACACACACATAAATGTCTATCGGGTAAATTTGCATTTGCAGAATTATATTTGCAGATCCATTCTATTTCGTTCAAAAAGCACACAATCTGCAGACAGTAAATACTGACAGTCAATCCATATAATATTTAGTAAATTTAGTATTTGGAAATAGAACCAGTCTGACTGAAGATTGGGATACAGACAAACTCTGACCTCACACCTTTAATGCATTGTCTGAGCTGAGATGTCCCCTTTTATTATAAAACCTCAAGTTATCTCGAGAATGTGACTTAAAATATGTTCTGGGATTTACATATTAATGAACCGAAACCTGCAACTCATTCTAAAAGCTGAAAGACTTAACAATCCAGGTTTGTTTAATGTATCATTTCAGTTGCATGACACTGTAACCTTTTGCTATAAAGTTTGTGTCGTGTGGTCTTGTTCCACAGCTACCTGATGAAGGAGCAGCGCTCAGAAAGCTAGTGCTTCCAAATAAACCTGTTGAACAATAACCTGGTGTTGTGTGAGTTTTAGCAATATAACCAATCACACCTCACCTGGAAATTCCAACCAATCTCAACCTTATCAACCTCCTCATTCCTGATCAAGGGCTTTTGCCCGAAACGTCGATTCTCCTGCTCCTCGGATGCTGCACTTTTCCAGCACCACTCTGATCTAGACTCATCAGAACATTCCAACCAATCACACCTCATCAGGACAATTCCAACCAATCACACCTCTTCTGGTCCGTTCCAACCAATCACACTTAATTAGGACAAATCCATTCAATCTCAGCTTATTATTAACTTTCGGCGGGATGTTACTCATGCCCCCCCTACACATTAACAGCACAGAGGTGGAACGAGTGCAGAGTGTCAAGCTCCTGGGAGCAGCCATCCACAACAAGCTTTCTTGGACTCTTCATGTGGACGCACTGGTTACAAAGGCCCAATAATGTCTCTTCTTCCTCAGGCAGCTGAGGAAATTTGGCATGCCGGTGAGTACCCTTGCCAACTTTTATAGGTGCGCCATTGAGAGCATCTGTCTGGATGTATCACTACCTGGTATGGTAACGGTACCATTCAAGATCGGAGATGGTTACAGAGAGTGGTGAACTTGGCCCGGACAATCACAAAGGCCAATCTCCCACCTACAGAATTCATCTACCAGGCCCCACTGTCAAGGAAAGGCCGCCAGCATTCTCAAAGATCCATCCCACCCTGGCAATGTTTTTCTACAACCTCTACCATCAGGGAGAAGGTACAGAAGCCTGAACACACACACCAGCCGGTTTTGTAACAGTTTCTACCCTCCTGTTGTTAGAATACTGAATGGACTCACAAACTGTTAACATTCACCTGTACCTGTGTTTATGTTTTTGCTGCTGTTTACCTATTATTTACTATCTGTGCTACTTAACTCTGTGATCTGTCTGTATTGCTCACAGGACAAAGCTTTTCACTGTGTCTCGGTACACGGGACAATCAATTCAATTCAAACTCATCTGGATAGATCCAACCAATCACACCTCATCTGGCTCATTCCAACCAATCATATCTCATCTGGATAGATCCAACCAACCACAATTCGTCTGGAGATTCCAACCAATTGTACCATATCTGATATTCCTTTGTTCTTTCCCCTAAATCACTGCCCTTAGCTGATGTGCCATGAAAACTTTTATTATTTAATCTCCCCCACCTTCTGCCCTATCACAGACCTTCGCTTTAGTTTTATGAGACCCCCCCCCCATCCCCAAACCTACTCAAACCCTACCATTTCTGAATAGGAGGAACTTTCTCCGGACCTGAAATGTTAACTCTGTTTTCTCTTCACAGATGCTGCCAGACCTGCTGGGTTTTTCCAGTGCCTTCTGTTTCTCCTTCCATTTCTGCCTTTAGACGTGTGGTAGTGCAGAACTTGGGGATTGCTGAAAATGTTCTCTCAAAAAAGATTGGCAGTTAACTGTCAATCTTCAATAGCAAGTGCATTCTCCATGGTTAATCCCTGGGAAGTACCATTAGAAAAGGAAAACAACATTTACACTGAGTCACAGAAGAATATTAATTGGTTGTAAAGAGGACTCCGATTTGAGGAGGCATTGCCATGGAGAATGCACTTGCTATTGAAGATTGACAGTTAACTGCCAATCTTTGTTGAAATACTAAAATGGGTGGAATGACTGATTGGTCAGGGTGTTGCCTTGAGAATTAAACCAGAGAATGGCTGTCATCTGTTTTGAATCGCAAGCATTGTGTTATTTCTGGCTGCAAAGAACAGGGCTCGGGTACTTTAGATTGAATCAAACACATAAAAACTTCAACATTCTGGAAGAAAGAAAGACAAAAAGCTTCAACAAAAGCTTCATGGATTTCCCACACGCCTGCTTTCCTTCCCCCACATTTCCCACACTCCTGCTCTCCTCCCTCCCCCACATTTCCCACACTCCTGCTTTCCTTCCCCCACATTTCCCACACTCCTGCTCTCCTCCCTCCCCCACATTTCCCACATTCCTGCTCTCCTCCCTCCCCCAGATTTCCACACTCCTGCTCTCCTCCCTCCCCCACATTTCCCACATTCCTGCTCTCCTCCCTCCCCCACATTTCCCACACTCCTGCTCTTGTCCCCCAGATTTCCCACACTCCCCTCCATCTCTCTCCCAGATTTCCCACACTCCCATTCTCCTCTCTCCCACTTTTCCCACATTCCTGCTCTCCTCCCTCCCCCAGATTTCCACATTCCTGCTCTCCTCCCTCCCCCACATTTCCCACATTCCTGCTCTCCTCCCTCCCCCACATTTCCCACACTCCTGCTCTCCTACCTCCCCCACATTTTCCACACTCCTGCTCTCCTCCCTCCCCCAGATTTCCACACTCCTGCTCTCCTCCCTCCCCCACATTTCCCACATTCCTGTTCTCCTCCCTCCCCCAGATTTCCACACTTCTGCTCTCCTCCCTCCCCCACATTTTCCACACTCCTGCTCTCCTCCCTCCCCCACATTTCCCACATTCCTGCTCTCCTCCGTCGCCCACATTTTCCACACTCCTGCTCTCCTCCCTCCCCCAGATTTCCACACTCCTGCTCTCCTCCCTGCCCCACATTTTCCACAGTCCTGCTCTCCTCCCTCCCCCACATTTCCCACATTCCTGCTCTCCTCCCTCCCCCACATTTCCCACATTCCTGCTCTCCTCCCTCCCCCACATTTCCCACATTCCTGCTCTCCTCCCTCCCACACATTTTCCACATTCCTGCTCTCCTCCCTCCCCCAGATTTGCACACTCCTGCTCTCCTCCCTCCCCCACATTTCCCACATTCCTGCTCTCCTCCCTCACCAACATTTTCCACACTCCTGCTCTCCTCCCTCCCCCACATTTCCCACACTCCTGCTCTCCTCCCTCCCCCACATTTTCCACACTCCTGCTCTCCTCCCTCCCCCAGATTTCCACACTCCTGCTCCCCTCCGTCCCCCACATTTTCCACACTCCTGCTCTCCTCCCTCCCCCAGATTTCCACACTCCTGCTCTCCTCCCTCCCCCACATTTTCCACACTCCTGCTCTCCTCCCTCCCCCACATTTCCCACATTCCTGCTCTCCTCCCTCCCCCACATTTCCCACATTCCAGCTCTCCTCCCTCCCCCACATTTCCCACATTCCTGCTCTCCTCCCTCCCCCACATTTTCCACATTCCTGCTCTCCTCCCTCCCCCAGATTTCCACACTCCTGCTCTCCTCCCTCCCCCACATTTCCCACATTCCTGCTCTCCTCCCTCACCAACATTTTCCACATTCCTGCTCTCCTCCCTCCCCCAGATTTCCACACTCCTGCTCTCCTCCCTCCCCCACATTTCCCACATTCCTGCTCTCCTCCCTCCCCCACATTTTCCACACTCCTGCTCTCCTCCCTCCCCCACATTTTCCACACTCCTGCTCTCCTCCCTCCCCCAGATTTCCACACTCCTGCTCTCCTCCCTACCCCACATTTCCCACATTCCTGCTCTCCTCCCTCCCCCACATTTCCCACATTCCTGCTCTCCTCCCTCCCCCACATTTCCCACATTCCTGCTCTCCTCCCTCCCCCAGATTTCCACACTCCTGCTCTCCTCCCTCCCCCACATTTTCCACACTCCTGCTCTCCTCCCTCCCCCACATTTCCACACTCCTGCTCTCCTCCCTCCCCCACATTTCCCACATTCCTGCTCTCCTCCCCTGTTTTCCCACAGCCTCTTTCCCATTTTCTATAAATGTCAGGTATCAGGGACTCCAAAAGGAAATTGTGGGCTATTGTCTTAAACACAAAAGGCAGGGAAATCATCTTTTTCTTAATTTGGCCTCCGTCTTAACCGAAACATTAATATTTAATATGATTCCCCACACTCCCCTTCACCTCTCCCCCAGATTTCCCACACTCCTGCTCTCCTCCCCCAGAGGAGAGAGGGAATGAAGGGTAACAGTGAGAGGGAATGAAGGGTAACAGTGAGAGGGAATGAAGGGTTACAGTGAGAGGGAATGAAGGGCAACAGTGAGAGGGAATGAAGGGTACCAGTGAGAGGGAATGAAGGGTAACAGTGAGAGGGAATGAAGGATAACAGTGAGAGGGAATGAAGGGTAACAGAGAGAGGGAATGAAGGGTTACAGTGAGAGGGAATGAAGGGTTACAATGGGAGGGAATGAAGGGTTGCAGTGAGAGGGAATGAAGAGTAACAGTGAGAGGGAATGAAGGGTAACAGTGAGAGGGAATGAAGGGTTACAATGAGAGGGAATGAAGGGTTACTGTGAGAGGGAATGAAGGGTAACAGTGAGAGGGAATGAAGGGTAACAGTGAGAGGGAATGAAGGGTTACAATGAGAGGGAATGAAGGGTTACTGTGAGAGGGAATGAAGGGTAACAGTGAGAGGGAATGCAGGGTAACAGTGAGAGGAAATGAAGGGTTACAGTGAGAGGGAATGAAGGGTAACAGTGAGAGGGAATGAAGGGTCACAGTGAGAGGGAATGAAGGGTAACAGGGAGAGGGAATGAAGGGTTACAGTGAGAGGGAATGAAGGGTTAGAGTGAGAGGGAATGAAGGGTAACAGTGACAGGGAATGACGGGTTACAGTGAGAGGGAATGAAGGGTAACAGTGAGAGGGAATGAAGGGTAACAGTGAGAGGGAATGAAGGATAACAGTGAGAGGGAATGAAGGGTAACAGGGAGAGGGAATGAAGGGTTACAGTGAGAGGGAATGAAGGGTTAGAGTGAGAAGGAATGAAGGGTAACAGTGAGAGGGAATGAAGGGCAACAGTGAGAGGGAATGAAGGGTAACAGTGAGAGGGAATGAAGGGTAACAGTGAGAGGGAATGAAGGATAACAGTGAGAGGGAATGAAGGATAACAGTGAGAGGGAATGAAGAGTAACAGTGAGAGGGAATGAAGGGTAACAGTGAGAGGGAATGAAGGATAACAGTGAGAGGGAATGAAGGGTTACAGTGAGAGGGAATGAAGGGCAACAGTGAGAGGGAATGAAGGGTACCAGTGAGAGGGAATGAAGGGTAACAGTGAGAGGGAATGAAGGATAACAGTGAGAGGGAATGAAGGGTAACAGAGAGAGGGAATGAAGGGTTACAGTGAGAGGGAATGAAGGGTTACATTGAGAGGGAATGAAGGGTTACAGTGAGAGGGAATGAAGGGTCACAGTGAGAGGGAATGAAGGGTAACAGTGAGAGGGAATGAAGGGTAACAGTGAGAGGGAATGAAGGATAACAGTGAGAGGGAATGAAGGGTAACAGAGAGAGGGAATGAAGGGTTACAGTGAGAGGGAATGAAGGGTCACAGTGAGAGGGAATGAAGGGTCACAGTGAGAGGGAATGAAGGGTAACAGTGAGAGGGAATGAAGGGTAACAGTGAGAGGGAATGAAGGATAACAGTGAGAGGGAATGAAGGGTAACAGAGAGAGGGAATGAAGGGTAACAGTGAGAGGGAATGAAGAGTAACAGTGAGAGGGAATGAAGAGTAACAGTGAGAGGGAATGAAGGGTAACAGTGAGAGGGAATCAAGGATAACAGTGAGAGGGAATGAAGGGTAACAGTGAGAGGGAATGAAGGATAACAGTGAGAGGGAATGAAGAGTAACAGTGAGAGGGAATGAAGGGTTACAGTGAGAGGGAATGAAGGATAACAGTGAGAGGGAATGAAGAGTAACAGTGAGAGGGAATGAAGGGTTACAGTGAGAGGGAATGAAGGGTAACAGTGAGAGGGAATGAAGAGTAACAGTCAGAGGGAATGAAGAGTAACAGTGAGAGGGAATGAAGGGTAACAGTGAGAGGGAATGAAGGGTAACAGTGAAAGGGAATGAAGGGTAACAGTGAGAGGGAATGAAGGGTAACAGTGAGAGGGAATGAAGGGTAACAGTGAGAGGGAATGAAGAGTAACAGTGAGAGGGAATGAAGAGTAACAGTGAGAGGGAATGAAGAGTAACAGTGAGAGGGAATGAAGGGTAACAGTGAGAGGGAATGAAGAGTAAAAGTGAGAGGGAATGAAGGGTTACAGTGAGAGGGAATGAAGGATAACATTGAGAGGGAATGAAGAGTAACAGTGAGAGCGAATGAAGAGTAACAGTGAGAGGGAATGAAGAGTAACAGTGAGAGGGAAAGAAGGGTAACAGTGAGAGGGAATCAAGGGTAACAGTGAGAGGGAATCAAGGATAACAGTGAGAGGGAATGAAGAGTAACAGTGAGGGGGAATGAAGAGTAACAGTGAGAGGGAATGAAGGGTAACAGTGAGAGGGAATCAAGGATAACAGTGAGAGGGAATGAAGAGTAACAGTGAGAGGGAATGAAGAGTAACAGTGAGAGGGAATGAAGGGTAACAGTGAGACGGAATGAAGGGTCACAGTGAGAGGGAATGAAGGGTAACAGTGAGAGGGAATGAAGGGTAACAGTGAGAGGGAATGAAGAGTAACAGTGAGAGGGAATGAAGGGTCACAGTGAGAGGGAATGAAGGGTAACAGTGAGAGGGAATGAAGAGTAACAGTGAGAGGGAATGAAGGGTAACAGTGAGACGGAATGAAGGGTCACAGTGAGAGGGAATGAAGGGTTACAGTGAGAGGGAATGAAGGGTAACAGTGAGAGGGAATGAAGGGTTATAGTGAGAGGGAATGAAGAGTAACAGTGTGAGGGAATGAAGAGTAACAGTGAGGGGGAATGAAGGGTAACAGTGAGAGGGAATGAAGGGTAACAGTGAGAGGGAATGAAGGGTAACAGTGAGGGGGAATGAAGGGTAACAGTGAGAGGGAATGAAGGGTAACAGTGAGAGGGAATGAAGGGTAACAGTGAGGGGGAATGAAGGGTAACAGTGAGGGGGAATGAAGGGTAACAGTGAGAGGGAATGAAGAGTAACAGTGAGGGGGAATGAAGGGTAACAGTGAGAGGGAATGAAGAGTAACAGTGAGGGGGAATGAAGGGTAACAGTGAGGGGGAATGAAGGGTAACAGTGAGGGGGAATGAAGGGTAACAGTGAGAGGGAATGAAGAGTAACAGTGAGAGGGAATGAAGGGTAACAGTGAGAGGGAATGTAGGGTAACAGTGAGAGGGAATGAAGTGTAACAGTGAGAGGGAATGAAGAGTAACAGTGAGAGGGAATGAAGGGTAACAGTGAGAGGGAATGTAGGTTAACAGTGAGAGGGAATGAAGAGTAACAGTGAGAGGGAATGAAGGGTAACAGTGAGAGGGAATGAAGAGTAACAGTGAGAGGGAATGAAGGGTAACAGTGAGAGGGAATGAAGGGTAACAGTGAGAGGGAATGAAGAGTAACAGTGAGAGGGAATGAAGGGTAACAGTGAGAGGGAATGAAGAGTAACAGTGAGAGGGAATGAAGAGTAACAGTGAGAGGGAATGAAGGGTAACAGTGAGAGGGAATGTAGGGTAACAGTGAGAGGGAATGAAGGGTAACAGTGAGAGGGAATGAAGGGTAATAGTGAGAGGGAATGAAGAGTAACAGTGAGAGGGAATGAAGGGTAACAGTGAGAGGGAATGAAGAGTAACAGTGAGAGGGAATGAAGAGTAACAGTGAGAGGGAATGAAGGGTAACAGTGAGAGGGAATGTAGGGTAACAGTGAGAGGGAATGAAGGGTAACAGTGAGAGGGAATGAAGGGTAACAGTGAGAGGGAATGAAGGGTAACAGTGAGAGGGAATGTAGGGTAACAGTGAGAGGGAATGAAGGGTAACAGTGAGAGGGAATGAAGGGTAACAGTGAGAGGGAATGAAGGGTAACAGTGAGAGGGAATGTAGGGTAACAGTGAGAGGGAATGAAGAGTAACAGTGAGAGGGAATGAAGAGTAACAGTGAGAGGGAATGAAGAGTAACAGTGAGAGGGAATGAAGGGTAACAGTGAGAGGGAATGAAGAGTAAAAGTGAGAGGGAATGAAGGGTTACAGTGAGAGGGAATGAAGGATAACATTGAGAGGGAATGAAGAGTAACAGTGAGAGCGAATGAAGAGTAACAGTGAGAGGGAATGAAGAGTAACAGTGAGAGGGAATGAAGGGTAACAGTGAGAGGGAATCAAGGGTAACAGTGAGAGGGAATCAAGGATAACAGTGAGAGGGAATGAAGAGTAACAGTGAGGGGGAATGAAGAGTAACAGTGAGAGGGAATGAAGGGTAACAGTGAGAGGGAATCAAGGATAACAGTGAGAGGGAATGAAGAGTAACAGTGAGAGGGAATGAAGAGTAACAGTGAGAGGGAATGAAGGGTAACAGTGAGACGGAATGAAGGGTCACAGTGAGAGGGAATGAAGGGTAACAGTGAGAGGGAATGAAGGGTAACAGTGAGAGGGAATGAAGAGTAACAGTGAGAGGGAATGAAGGGTAACAGTGAGAGGGAATGAAGAGTAACAGTGAGAGGGAATGAAGGGTAACAGTGAGACGGAATGAAGGGTCACAGTGAGAGGGAATGAAGGGTTACAGTGAGAGGGAATGAAGGGTAACAGTGAGAGGGAATGAAGGGTTATAGTGAGAGGGAATGAAGAGTAACAGTGTGAGGGAATGAAGAGTAACAGTGAGAGGGAATGAAGGGTAACAGTGAGAGGGAATGAAGGGTAACAGTGAGAGGGAATGAAGGGTAACAGTGAGGGGGAATGAAGGGTAACAGTGAGAGGGAATGAAGGGTAACAGTGAGAGGGAATGAAGGCTAACAGTGAGGGGGAATGAAGGGTAACAGTGAGGGGGAATGAAGGGTAACAGTGAGAGGGAATGAAGAGTAACAGTGAGGGGGAATGAAGGGTAACAGTGAGAGGGAATGAAGAGTAACAGTGAGGGGGAATGAAGGGTAACAGTGAGGGGGAATGAAGGGTAACAGTGAGGGGGAATGAAGGGTAACAGTGAGAGGGAATGAAGAGTAACAGTGAGAGGGAATGAAGGGTAACAGTGAGAGTGAATGTAGGGTAACAGTGAGAGGGAATGAAGTGTAACAGTGAGAGGGAATGAAGAGTAACAGTGAGAGGGAATGAAGGGTAACAGTGAGAGGGAATGTAGGGTAACAGTGAGAGGGAATGAAGAGTAACAGTGAGAGGGAATGAAGGGTAACAGTGAGAGGGAATGAAGAGTAACAGTGAGAGGGAATGAAGGGTAACAGTGAGAGGGAATGAAGGGTAACAGTGAGAGGGAATGAAGGGTAACAGTGAGAGGGAATGAAGAGTAACAGTGAGAGGGAATGAAGGGTAACAGTGAGAGGGAATGAAGAGTAACAGTGAGAGGGAATGAAGAGTAACAGTGAGAGGGAATGAAGGGTAACAGTGAGCGGGAATGTAGGGTAACAGTGAGAGGGAATGAAGGGTAACAGTGAGAGGGAATGAAGGGTAACAGTGAGAGGGAATGAAGAGTAACAGTGAGAGGGAATGAAGGGTAACAGTGAGAGGGAATGAAGAGTAACAGTGAGAGGGAATGAAGAGTAACAGTGAGAGGGAATGAAGGGTAACAGTGAGAGGGAATGTAGGGTAACAGTGAGAGGGAATGAAGGGTAACAGTGAGAGGGAATGAAGGGTAACAGTGAGAGGGAATGAAGGGTAACAGTGAGAGGGAATGTAGGGTAACAGTGAGAGGGAATGAAGGGTAACAGTGAGAGGGAATGAAGGGTAACAGTGAGAGGGAATGAAGGGTAACAGTGAGAGGGAATGTAGGGTAACAGTGAGAGGGAATGAAGAGTAACAGTGAGAGGGAATGAAGAGTAACAGTGAGAGGGAATGAAGAGTAACAGTGAGAGGGAATGAAGAGTAACAGTGAGAGGGAATGAAGGGTAACAGTGAGAGGGAATGAAGAGTAAAAGTGAGAGGGAATGAAGGGTTACAGTGAGAGGGAATGAAGGATAACATTGAGAGGGAATGAAGAGTAACAGTGAGAGCGAATGAAGAGTAACAGTGAGAGGGAATGAAGAGTAACAGTGAGAGGGAATGAAGGGTAACAGTGAGAGGGAATCAAGGGTAACAGTGAGAGGGAATCAAGGATAACAGTGAGAGGGAATGAAGAGTAACAGTGAGGGGGAATGAAGAGTAACAGTGAGAGGGAATGAAGGGTAACAGTGAGAGGGAATCAAGGATAACAGTGAGAGGGAATGAAGAGTAACAGTGAGAGGGAATGAAGAGTAACAGTGAGAGGGAATGAAGGGTAACAGTGAGACGGAATGAAGGGTCACAGTGAGAGGGAATGAAGGGTAACAGTGAGAGGGAATGAAGGGTAACAGTGAGAGGGAATGAAGAGTAACAGTGAGAGGGAATGAAGGGTAACAGTGAGACGGAATGAAGGGTCACAGTGAGAGGGAATGAAGGGTAACAGTGAGAGGGAATGAAGAGTAACAGTGAGAGGGAATGAAGGGTAACAGTGAGACGGAATGAAGGGTCACAGTGAGAGGGAATGAAGGGTTACAGTGAGAGGGAATGAAGGGTAACAGTGAGAGGGAATGAAGGGTTATAGTGAGAGGGAATGAAGAGTAACAGTGTGAGGGAATGAAGAGTAACAGTGAGAGGGAATGAAGGGTAACAGTGAGAGGGAATGAAGGGTAACAGTGAGAGGGAATGAAGGGTAACAGTGAGGGGGAATGAAGGGTAACAGTGAGAGGGAATGAAGGGTAACAGTGAGAGGGAATGAAGGGTAACAGTGAGGGGGAATGAAGGGTAACAGTGAGGGGGAATGAAGGGTAACAGTGAGAGGGAATGAAGAGTAACAGTGAGGGGGAATGAAGGGTAACAGTGAGAGGGAATGAAGAGTAACAGTGAGGGGGAATGAAGGGTAACAGTGAGGGGGAATGAAGGGTAACAGTGAGGGGGAATGAAGGGTAACAGTGAGAGGGAATGAAGAGTAACAGTGAGAGGGAATGAAGGGTAACAGTGAGAGGGAATGTAGGGTAACAGTGAGAGGGAATGAAGTGTAACAGTGAGAGGGAATGAAGAGTAACAGTGAGAGGGAATGAAGGGTAACAGTGAGAGGGAATGTAGGGTAACAGTGAGAGGGAATGAAGAGTAACAGTGAGAGGGAATGAAGGGTAACAGTGAGAGGGAATGAAGAGTAACAGTGAGAGGGAATGAAGGGTAACAGTGAGAGGGAATGAAGGGTAACAGTGAGAGGGAATGAAGGGTAACAGTGAGAGGGAATGAAGAGTAACAGTGAGAGGGAATGAAGGGTAACAGTGAGAGGGAATGAAGAGTAACAGTGAGAGGGAATGAAGAGTAACAGTGAGAGGGAATGAAGGGTAACAGTGAGAGGGAATGTAGGGTAACAGTGAGAGGGAATGAAGGGTAACAGTGAGAGGGAATGAAGGGTAACAGTGAGAGGGAATGAAGAGTAACAGTGAGAGGGAATGAAGGGTAACAGTGAGAGGGAATGAAGAGTAACAGTGAGAGGGAATGAAGAGTAACAGTGAGAGGGAATGTAGGGTAACAGTGAGAGGGAATGAAGGGTAACAGTGAGAGGGAATGAAGGGTAACAGTGAGAGGGAATGAAGGGTAACAGTGAGAGGGAATGTAGGGTAACAGTGAGAGGGAATGAAGGGTAACAGTGAGAGGGAATGAAGGGTAACAGTGAGAGGGAATGAAGGGTAACAGTGAGAGGGAATGTAGGGTAACAGTGAGAGGGAATGAAGAGTAACAGTGAGAGGGAATGAAGAGTAACAGTGAGAGGGAATGAAGAGTAACAGTGAGAGGGAATGAAGAGTAACAGTGAGAGGGAATGAAGGGTAACAGTGAGAGGGAATGAAGAGTAAAAGTGAGAGGGAATGAAGGGTTACAGTGAGAGGGAATGAAGGATAACATTGAGAGGGAATGAAGAGTAACAGTGAGAGCGAATGAAGAGTAACAGTGAGAGGGAATGAAGAGTAACAGTGAGAGGGAATGAAGGGTAACAGTGAGAGGGAATCAAGGGTAACAGTGAGAGGGAATCAAGGATAACAGTGAGAGGGAATGAAGAGTAACAGTGAGGGGGAATGAAGAGTAACAGTGAGAGGGAATGAAGGGTAACAGTGAGAGGGAATCAAGGATAACAGTGAGAGGGAATGAAGAGTAACAGTGAGAGGGAATGAAGAGTAACAGTGAGAGGGAATGAAGGGTAACAGTGAGACGGAATGAAGGGTCACAGTGAGAGGGAATGAAGGGTAACAGTGAGAGGGAATGAAGGGTAACAGTGAGAGGGAATGAAGAGTAACAGTGAGAGGGAATGAAGGGTAACAGTGAGACGGAATGAAGGGTCACAGTGAGAGGGAATGAAGGGTAACAGTGAGAGGGAATGAAGAGTAACAGTGAGAGGGAATGAAGGGTAACAGTGAGACGGAATGAAGGGTCACAGTGAGAGGGAATGAAGGGTTACAGTGAGAGGGAATGAAGGGTAACAGTGAGAGGGAATGAAGGGTTATAGTGAGAGGGAATGAAGAGTAACAGTGTGAGGGAATGAAGAGTAACAGTGAGAGGGAATGAAGGGTAACAGTGAGAGGGAATGAAGGGTAACAGTGAGAGGGAATGAAGGGTAACAGTGAGGGGGAATGAAGGGTAACAGTGAGAGGGAATGAAGGGTAACAGTGAGAGGGAATGAAGGGTAACAGTGAGGGGGAATGAAGGGTAACAGTGAGGGGGAATGAAGGGTAACAGTGAGAGGGAATGAAGAGTAACAGTGAGGGGGAATGAAGGGTAACAGTGAGAGGGAATGAAGAGTAACAGTGAGGGGGAATGAAGGGTAACAGTGAGGGGGAATGAAGGGTAACAGTGAGGGGGAATGAAGGGTAACAGTGAGAGGGAATGAAGAGTAACAGTGAGAGGGAATGAAGGGTAACAGTGAGAGGGAATGTAGGGTAACAGTGAGAGGGAATGAAGTGTAACAGTGAGAGGGAATGAAGAGTAACAGTGAGAGGGAATGAAGGGTAACAGTGAGAGGGAATGTAGGGTAACAGTGAGAGGGAATGAAGAGTAACAGTGAGAGGGAATGAAGGGTAACAGTGAGAGGGAATGAAGAGTAACAGTGAGAGGGAATGAAGGGTAACAGTGAGAGGGAATGAAGGGTAACAGTGAGAGGGAATGAAGGGTAACAGTGAGAGGGAATGAAGAGTAACAGTGAGAGGGAATGAAGGGTAACAGTGAGAGGGAATGAAGAGTAACAGTGAGAGGGAATGAAGAGTAACAGTGAGAGGGAATGAAGGGTAACAGTGAGAGGGAATGTAGGGTAACAGTGAGAGGGAATGAAGGGTAACAGTGAGAGGGAATGAAGGGTAACAGTGAGAGGGAATGAAGAGTAACAGTGAGAGGGAATGAAGGGTAACAGTGAGAGGGAATGAAGAGTAACAGTGAGAGGGAATGAAGAGTAACAGTGAGAGGGAATGAAGGGTAACAGTGAGAGGGAATGAAGGGTCACAGTGAGAGGGAATGAAGGGTTACAGTGAGAGGGAATGAAGGGTAACAGTGAGAGGGAATGAAGGGTTATAGTGAGAGGGAATGAAGAGTAACAGTGTGAGGGAATGAAGAGTAACAGTGAGAGGGAATGAAGGGTAACAGTGAGAGGGAATGAAGGGTAACAGTGAGAGGGAATGAAGGGTAACAGTGAGGGGGAATGAAGGGTAACAGTGAGAGGGAATGAAGGGTAACAGTGAGAGGGAATGAAGGGTAACAGTGAGGGGGAATGAAGGGTAACAGTGAGGGGGAATGAAGGGTAACAGTGAGAGGGAATGAAGAGTAACAGTGAGGGGGAATGAAGGGTAACAGTGAGAGGGAATGAAGAGTAACAGTGAGGGGGAATGAAGGGTAACAGTGAGGGGGAATGAAGGGTAACAGTGAGGGGGAATGAAGGGTAACAGTGAGAGGGAATGAAGAGTAACAGTGAGAGGGAATGAAGGGTAACAGTGAGAGGGAATGTAGGGTAACAGTGAGAGGGAATGAAGTGTAACAGTGAGAGGGAATGAAGAGTAACAGTGAGAGGGAATGAAGGGTAACAGTGAGAGGGAATGTAGGGTAACAGTGAGAGGGAATGAAGAGTAACAGTGAGAGGGAATGAAGGGTAACAGTGAGAGGGAATGAAGAGTAACAGTGAGAGGGAATGAAGGGTAACAGTGAGAGGGAATGAAGGGTAACAGTGAGAGGGAATGAAGGGTAACAGTGAGAGGGAATGAAGAGTAACAGTGAGAGGGAATGAAGGGTAACAGTGAGAGGGAATGAAGAGTAACAGTGAGAGGGAATGAAGAGTAACAGTGAGAGGGAATGAAGGGTTACAGTGAGAGGGAATGAATGGTAACAGTGAGAGGGAATGTAGGGTAACAGTGAGAGGGAATGAAGGGTAACAGTGAGAGGGAATGAAGGGTAACAGTGAGAGGGAATGAAGAGTAACAGTGAGAGGGAATGAAGGGTAACAGTGAGAGGGAATGAAGAGTAACAGTGAGAGGGAATGAAGAGTAACAGTGAGAGGGAATGAAGGGTAACAGTGAGAGGGAATGAAGGGTAACAGTGAGAGGGAATGAAGGGTAACAGTGAGAGGGAATGAAGGGTACGTGCACGTCCAGGCAGTTTGCAGAGGTTAGGAGATGCTGAGGCCTGAGGGTTAAACCTGTCAGTGCCTACATGGAGAGAGCTGCCCCTCAGATACAGGGGCGGAGTGAGGGTTTACTGGGGAGGGGGGAGCTTACCCGACTGGCCAAGCCATGTGGGGGGTGGGGGTACAGCAAAGGGGCATTAGAACATAACAACAGGGGGAGGCCGTCAGGCCCTTCGAACCTGCTACCCCATCTTCAATAAGATCATGGCAAGGCGTTACATGGACTCAGCTCCACGAAAACATTACCCTTCATTCCCTCTCACTGTTACCCTTCATTCCCCCTCACTGTTACCCTTCATTCCCTCTCACTGTTACCCTTCATTCCCCCTCACTGTTACCCTTCATTCCCCCTCACTGTTACCCTTCATTCCCTTTCACTGTTACCCTTCATTCCCCCTCACTGTTACCCTTCATTCCCTCTCACTGTTACCCTTCATTCCCCCTCACTGTTACCCTTCATTCCCCCTCACTGTTACCCTTCATTCCCTTTCACTGTTATCCTTCATTCCCACTCACTGTAACCCTTCATTCCCTCTCACTGTTACCCTTCATTCCCCCTCACTGTTACCCTTCATTCCCTCTCACTGTTATCCTTCATTCCCACTCACTGTAACCCTTCATTCCCTCTCACTGTTACCCTTCATTCCCTCTCACTGTTATCCTTCATTCCCTCTCACTGTAACCCTTCATTCCATCTCACTGTTACCCTTCATTCCCTCTCACTGTTACCCTTCATTCCCTCTCACTGTTACCCTTCATTCCCCCTCACTGTTACCCTTCATTCCCCCTCACTGTTACCCTTCATTCCCTTTCACTGTTATCCTTCATTCCCACTCACTGTAACCCTTCATTCCCTCTCACTGTTACCCTTCATTCCCCCTCACTGTTACCCTTCATTCCCTCTCACTGTTATCCTTCATTCCCACTCACTGTAACCCTTCATTCCCTCTCACTGTTACCCTTCATTCCCTCTCACTGTTATCCTTCATTCCCTCTCACTGTAACCCTTCATTCCCTCTCACTGTTACCCTTCATTCCCTCTCACTGTTACTCTTCATTCCCTCTCACTGTTACACTTCATTCCCTCTCACTGTTACCCTTCAATCCCTCTCACTGTAACCCTTCATTCCCTCTCACTGTTACTCTTCATTCCCTCGGACTGTGACCCTTCATTCCCTCTCACTGTTACCCTTCATTCCCTCTCACTGTTTCCCTTCATTCCCTATCACTGTTACCCTTCATTCCCTCTCACTGTTACCCTTCATTCCCTCTCACTGTTACCCTTCATTCCCTCTCACTGTCACCCTACATTCCCTCTCACTGTTACCCTTCATTCCCTCTCACTGTTACCCTTCATTCCCCCTCACTGTTACCCTTCATTCCCTCTCACTGTTACCCTTCATTCCCTCTCACTGTTACCCTTCATTCCCTCTCACTGTTACTCTTCATTCCCTCACACTGTTACTCTTCATTCCCTCTCACTATAACCCTTCATTCCCTCTCACTGTTACCCTTCATTCCCTCTCACTGTAACCCTTCATTCCCTCTCACTGTAACCCTCCATTCCCTCTCACTGTGACCCTTCATTCCCTCTCACTGTAACCCTTCATTCCCTCTCACTGTTACCCTTCATTCTCTCTCACGGTAACCCTTCATTCCCTCTCACTGTTACCCTTCATTCCCTCTCACTGTTACCCTTCATTCCCTCTCAATGTTACCCTTCATTCCCTCTCACTGTTACCCTTCATTCCCTCTCACTGTTACCCTTCATTCCCTCTCACTGTTACTCTTCATTAACTCTCACTGTTACTCTTCATTCCCTCTCACTGTTACCCTTCATTCCCTCTCACTGTTACTCTTCATTCCCTCTCACTGTTACCCTTCATTCCCTCTCACTGTTACCCTTCATTCCCTCACTGTTACCCTTCATTCCCTCTCACTGTTACCCTTCATTCCCTCTCACTGTTACTCTTCATTAACTCTCACTGTTACCCTTCATTCCCTCTCACTGTTACCCTTCATTCCCTCTCACTGTTACTCTTCATTCCCTCTCACTGTTACCCTTCATTCCCTCTCACTGTTACCCTTCATTCCCTCTCACTGTTAACCTTCATTCCCTCTCACTGTTACCCTTCATTCCCTCTCACTGTTACCCTTCATTCCCTCTCACTGTTACACTTCATTCCCTCTCACTGTTACCGTTCATTCCCTCTCACTGTTACCCTTCATTCCCTCTCACAGTAACCCTTCATTCCCTCTCACTGTAACCCTTCATTCCCTCTCACTGTTACCCTTCATTCCCTCTCACTGTTACCCTTCATTCCCTCTCACAGTAACCCTTCATTCCCTCTCACAGTAACCCTTCATTCCCTCTCACTGTGACCCTTCATTCCCTCTCACTGTTACTCTTCATTCCCTCTCACTGTTACCCTTCATTCCCTCTCACTGTTACTCTTCATTCCCTCTCACTGTTACCCTTCATTCCCCCTCAGTGCGACCCTTCATTCCCTCTCACTGTAACCCTTCATTCCCTCTCACTGTTACCCTTCATTCCCTCTCACTGTTACCCTTCATTCCCTCTCACTGTTACTCTTCATTCCCTCTCACTGTTACCCTTCATTCCCTCTCACTGTTACCCTTCATTCCCTCTCACTATAACCCTTCATTCCCTCTCAATGTTATCCTTCATTCCCTCTCACTGTAACCCTACATTCCCTCTCACTATAACCCTTCATTTCCTCTCACTGTAACCCTTCATTCCCTCTCACTGTTACCCTTCATTCCCTCTCACTGTTACCCTTCATTCCCTCTCACAGTAACCCTTCATTCCCTCTCACAGTAACCCTTCATTCCCTCTCACTGTGACCCTTCATTCCCTCTCACTGTTACTCTTCATTCCCTCTTACTGTAACCCTTCATTCCCTCTCACTGTGACCCTTCATTCCCTCTCACTGTTACTCTTCATTCCCTCTCACAGTAACCCTTCATTCCCTCTCACTGTGACCCTTCATTCCCTCTCACAGTAACCCTTCATTCCCTCTCACTGTAACCCTTCATTCCCTCTCACTGTAACCCTTCATTCCCTCTCACTGTAACCCTTCATTCCCTCTCACTGTTACCCTTCATTCCCTCTCACTGTAACCCTTCATTCCCTCTCACTGTTACTCTTCATTCCCTCTCACTGTAACCCTTCATTCCCTCTCACTGTAACCCTTCATTCCCTCTCACTGTTACCTTTCATTCCCTCTCACTGTAACCCTTCATTCCCTCTCACTGTAACCCTTCATTCCCTCTCACTGTTACCCTTCATTCCCTCTCACTGTTATCCTTCATTCCCTCTCACTGTAACCCTTCATTCCCTCTCACTGTAACCCTTCATTCCCTCTCACTGTAACCCTTCATTCCCTCTCACTATAACCCTTCATTCCCTCTCACTGTAACCCTTCATTCCCTCTCACTGTAACCCTTCATTCCCTCTCACTGTGACCCTTCATTCCCTCTCACTCTTACCCTTCATTCCCTCTCACAGTAACCCTTCATTGCCTCTCACTGTAACCCTTCATTCCCTCTCACTGTTACCCTTCATTCCCTCTCACTGTTACCCTTCATTCCCTCTCACTGTTACCCTTCATTCCCTCTCACTGTTACCCTTCATTCCCTCTCACTGTTACCCTACATTCCCTCTCACTGTTACCCTTCATTCCCTCTCACTGTTACCCTTCATTCCCTCTGACTGTAACCCTTCACTCCCTCTCACTGTTACCCTTCATTCCCTCTCACTGTTACCCTTCATTCGCTCTCACTGTTACCCTTCATTCCCTCTCACTGTTACCCTTCATTCGCTCTCACTGTTACCCTTCATTCCCTCTCAATGTTACCCTTCATTCCCTCTCACTGTAACCCTTCATTCCCTCTCACTGTTACCCTTCATTCCCTCTCACTGTTAACCTTCATTCCCTCTCACTGTTACCCTTCATTCCCTCTCACTGTAACCATTCATTCCCTCTGACTGTAACCCTTCATTCCCTCTCACTGTTAACCTTCATTCCCTCTCACTGTGACCCTTCATTCCCTCTCACTGTTAGCCTTCATTCCCTCTCACTGTTAACCTTCATTCCCTCTCACTGTTAACCTTCATTCCCTCTCACTGTTACCCTTTATTCCCTCTCACTGTAACACTTCATTCCCTCTCACTGTAACCCTTCATTCCCTCTCACTGTTAACCTTCATTCCCTCTCACTGTTAACCTTCATTCCCTCTCACTGTTACCCTTCATTCCCTCTCACTGTTAACCTTCATTCCCTCTCACTGTAACCCTTCATTCCCTCTCACTGTAACCCTTCATTCCCTCTCACTGTTAACCTTCATTCCCTCTCACTGTAACCCTTCATTCCCTCTCTCTGTTAACCTTCATTCCCTCTCACTGTAACCCTTCATTCCCTCTCTCTGTTACCCTTCATTCCCTCTCACTGTTAACCTTCATTCCCTCTCACTGTTACCCTTCATTCCCTCTCACTGTAACCATTCATTCCCTCTGACTGTAACGCTTCATTCCCTCTCACTGTGACCCTTCATTCCCTCTCACTGTAACCCTTCATTCCCTCTCACTGTTACCCTTCATTCCCTCTCACTGTTAACCTTCATTCCCTCTCACTGTGACCCTTCATTCCCTCTCACTGTAACCCTTCATTCCCTCTCACTGTTACCCTTCATTCCCTCTCACTGTGACCCTTCGTTCGCTCTCACTGTAACCCTTCATTCCCTCTCACTGTAACCCTTCATTCCCTCTCACTGTAACCCTTCATTCCCTCTCAGTGCGACCCTTCATTCCCTCTCACTGTAACCCTTCATTCCCTCTCAGTGCGACCCTTCATTCCCTCTCAGTGTAAATCTTCATTCCCTCTCAGTGCGACCCTTCATTCCCTCTCAGTGTAACCCTTCATTCCCTCTCACTGTAACCCTTCATTCCCTCTCAGTGCGACCCGTCATTCCCTCTTAGTGTAACCCTTCATTCCCTCTCAGTGCGACCCTTCATTCCCTCTCATTGTAACCCTTCATTCCCTCTCACTGTAACCCTTCATTCCCTCTCACTGTAACCCTTCATTCCCTCTCACTGTAACCCTTCATTCCCTCTCAGTGCGACCCTTCATTCCCTCTCAGTGTAACCCTTCATTCCCTCTCACTGTAACCCTTCATTCCCTCTCAGAGCGACCCTTCATTCCCTCTCAGTGTAACCCTTCATTCCCTCTCACTGTTACCCTTCATTCCCTCTCACTGTTACTCTTCATTCCCTCTCACTGTTACCCTTCATTCCCTCTCACTGTTACCCTTCATTCCCTCTCACTGTTACTCTTCATTCCCTCTCACTGTTACCCTTCATTCCCTCTCACTGTTACTGTTCATTCCCTCTCACTGTTACCCTTCATTCCCCCTCAGTGCGACCCTTCATTCCCTCTCAGTGTAACCCTTCATTCCCTCTCACTGTTACACTTCATTCCCTCTCACTGTTACCCTTCATTCCCTCTCACTGTCACTCTTCATTCCCTCTCACTGTTACCCTTCATTCCCTCTCACTGTTACCCTTCATTCCCCCTCACTGTTACCCTTCATTCCCTCTCACTGTTACCCTTCATTCCCTCTCACTGTTACTCTTCATTCCCTCTCACTGTTACCCTTCATTCCCTCTCACTGTTACCCTTCATTCCCTCTCACTGTTACCCTTCATTCCCTCTCACTGTTACCCTTCATTCCCTCTCACTGTTACACTTCATTCCCTCTCACTGTTACCCTTCATTCCCTCTCACTGTTACTCTTCATTCCCTCTCACTGTTACCCTTCATTCCCTCTCACTGTTACCCTTCATTCCCTCTCACTGTTACCCTTCATTCCCTCTCACTGTTACCCTGCATTCCCCCTCACTGTTACCCTTCATTCCCTCTCACTATAACCCTTCATTCCCTCTCAATGTTATCCTTCATTCCCTCTCACTGTAACCCTACATTCCCTCTCACTATAACCTTTCATTTCCTCTCACTGTTACCCTTCATTCCCTCTCACTGTTACCCTTCATTCCCTCTCACTTTAACCCTTCATTCCCTCTCACTGTTACCCTTCATTCCCTCTCACTGTTACCCTTCATTCCCTCTCTCTGTTACTCTTCATTCCCTCTCACTTTTGTCCTTCATTCCCTCTCACTGTTACTCTTCATTCCCTCTCACTGTTACCCTTCATTCCCTATCACTATAACCCTTCATTCCCTCTCACTGTTATCCTTCATTCCCTCTCACTGTAATCCTACATTCCCTCTCACTATAACCCTTCATTCCCTCTCACTGTTACCCTTCATTCCCTCTCACTGTTACCCTTCATTCCCTCTCACTATAACCCTTCATTCCCTCTCACTGTTTCCCTTCATTCCCTCTCACTGTTACCCTTCATTCCTTCTCACTGTTACCCTTCATTCCCTCTCACTGTAACCCTACATTCCCTCTCACTTTTGCCTTCATTCCCTCTCACTGTTACCCTTCATTCCCTCTCACTGTTACCCTACATTCCCTCTCACTGTTACCCTTCATTCCCTCTCACTGTAACCCTTCATTCCCCATTACTGTTACCCTACATTCCCTCTCACTGTTACCCTTCATTCCCTCTCACTGTTACCCTTCATTCCCTCTCACTATAACCCTTCATTCCCTCTCACTGTTATCCTTCATTTCCCCTCACTGTTACCCTTCATTCCCTCTCACTGTTACCCTTCATTCCCTCTCACTGTTACCCTTCATTCCCTCTCACTGTTATCCTTCATTCCCCCTCACTGTTACCCTTCATTCCCTCTCACTGTTACCCTTCATTCCCTCTCACTGTTACCCTTCATTCCCTCTCACTGTTATCCTTCATTCCCTCTCACTGTTACACTTCATTCCCTCTCACTGGAACCCTTCATTCCCTCTCACTGTTATCCTTCATTCCCTCTCACTGTTACCCTTCATTCACTCTCACTGTAACCCTTCATTCCCTCTCACTGTTACCCTTCATTCCCTCTCACTGTTACACTTCATTCCCTCTCACTGTAACCCTTCATTCCCTCTCACTGTTACCCTTCATTCCCTCTCACTGTTACCCTTCATTCCCTCTCACTGTTATCCTTCATTCCCTCTCACTGTGACCATTCATTCCCTCTCACTGTTACCCTTCATTCCCTCTCACTGTTACCATTCATTCCCTCTCACTGTAACCCTTCATTCCCTCTCACTGTGACCCTTCATTCCCTCTCACTGTAACCCTTCATTCCCTCTCACTGTTTCCCTTCATTCCCTCTCACTGTAACCCTTCATTCCCTCTCACTGTAACCCTTCATTCCCTCTCACTGTAACCCTTCATTCCCTCTCACTGTTACCCTTCATTCCCTCTCAGTGTAACCCTTCATTCCCTCTCAGTGCGACCCTTCATTCCCTCTCAGTGTAACCCTTCATTCCCTCTCACTGTAACCCTTCATTCCCTCTCAGTGCGACCCTTCATTCCCTCTCAGTGTAACCCTTCATTCCCTCTCACTGTAACCCTTCATTCCCTCTCACTGTAACCCTTCATTCCCTCTCACTGTTACCCTTCATTCTCTCTCACTGTTACCCTTCATTCCCTCTCACTGTTACTCTTCATTCCCTCTCACTGTTACCCTTCATTCCCTCTCACTGTTACTCTTCATTCCCTCTCAATGTTACCCTTCATTCCCCCTCAGTGCGACCCTTCATTCCCCCTCAGTGCGACCCTTCATTCCCTCTCAGTGTAACCCTTCATTCCCTCTCACTGTTACCCTTCATTCCCTCTCACTGTTACCCTTCATTCCCTCTCACTGTTACTCTTCATTCCCTCTCACTGTTATCCTTCATTCCCTCTCACTGTAACCCTTCATTCCCTCTCACTATAACCCTTCATTCCCTCTCACTGTGACCCTTCATTTCCTCTCACTGTTACCCTTCATTCCCTCTCACTGTTACCCTTCATTCCCTCTCACTGTTGCCCTTCATTCCCTCTCACTGTTACCCTTCATTCCCTCTCACTGAGACCCTTCATTCCCTCTCACTGTAACCCTTCATTCCCTCTCACTGTGACCCTTCATTCCCTCTCACTGTGACCCTTCATTTCCTCTCACTGTTACCCTTCATTCCCTCTCACTGTTACCATTCATTCCCTCTCACTGTTACCCTTCATTCCCTCTCAATGTTATCCTTCATTCCCTCTCACTCTTACCCTTCACACCCTCTCACTGTTGCCCTTCATTCCCTCTCTCTGTTACCCTTCATTCCCTCTCACTGTAACCCTTCATTCCCTCTCACTGTGACCCTTCATTTCCTCTCACTGTTACCCTTCATTCCCTCCCACTGTTACCCTTCATTCCCTCCCACTGTTACCCTTCATTCCCTCTCACTGTAACCCTTCATTCCCTCTCACTGTAACCCTTCATTCCCTCTCACTGTGACCCTTCATTTCCTCTCACTGTTACCCTTCATTCCCTCTCAGTGTAACCCTTCATTCCCTCTCACTGTAACCCTTCATTCCCTCTCACTGTAACCCTTCATTCCCTCTCGCTGTAACCCTTCATTCCCTCTCAGTGCGACCCTTCATTCCCTCTCAGTGTAACCCTTCATTCCCTCTCAGTGCGACCCTTCATTCCCTCGCAGTGTAACCCTTCATTCCCTCTCACTGTAACCCTTCATTCCCTCTCACTGTAACCCTTCATTCCCTCTCACTGTTACCCTTCATTCCCTCTCACTGTTACCCTTCATTCCCTCTCACTGTTACTCTTCATTCCCTCTCACTGTTACCCTTCATTCCCTCTCACTGTTACTCTTCATTCCCTCTCACTGTTACCCTTCATTCCCCCTCAGTGCGACCCTTCATTCCCTCTCACTTTAACCCTTCATTCCCTCTCACTGTTACCCTTCATTCCCTCTCACTGTTACCCTTCATTCCCTCTCACTGTTACTCTTCATTCCCTCTCACTGTTACCCTTCATTCCCTCTCACTGTTACCCTTCATTCCCTCTCACTATAACCCTTCATTCCCTCTCAATGTTATCCTTCATTCCCTCTCACTGTAACCCTACATTCCCTCTCACTATAACCCTTCATTTCCTCTCACTGTTACCCTTCATTCCCTCTCACTGTTACCCTTCATTCCCTCTCACTTTAACCCTTCATTCCCTCTCACTGTTACCCTTCATTCCCTCTCACTGTTACCCTTCATTCCCTCTCTCTGTTACTCTTCATTCCCTCTCACTTTTGTCCTTCATTCCCTCTCACTGTTACTCTTCATTCCATCTCACTGTTACCCTTCATTCCCTCTCACTGTAATCCTACATTCCCTCTCACTATAACCCTTCATTCCCTCTCACTGTTACCCTTCATTCCCTCTCACTGTTACCCTTCATTCCCTCTCACTATAACCCTTCATTCCCTCTCACTGTTTCCCTTCATTCCCTCTCACTGTTACCCTTCATTCCTTCTCACTGTTACCCTTCATTCCCTCTTACTGTAACCCTACATTCCCTCTCACTTTTGCCTTCATTCCCTCTCACTGTTACCCTTCATTCCCTCTCACTGTTACCCTACATTCCCTCTCACTGTTACCCTTCATTCCCTCTCACTGTAACCCTTCATTCCCCATTACTGTTACCCTACATTCCCTCTCACTGTTACCCTTCATTCCCTCTCACTGTTACCCTTCATTCCCTCTCACTATAACCCTTCATTCCCTCTCACTGTTATCCTTCATTCCCCCTCACTGTTACCCTTCATTCCCTCTCACTGTTACCCTTCATTCCCTCTCACTGTTACCCTTCATTCCCTCTCACTGTTATCCTTCATTCCCCCTCACTGTTACCCTTCATTCCCTCTCACTGTTACCCTTCATTCCCTCTCACTGTTACCCTTCATTCCCTCTCACTGTTACCCTTCATTCTCTCTCACTGTAACCCTTCATTCCCTCTCACTGTTATCCTTCATTCCCTCTCACTGTTACCCTTCATTCCCTCTCACTGTTACCCTTCATTCTCTCTCACAGTAACCCTTCATTCCCTCTCACTGTAACCCTTCATTCCCTCTCACTGTTATCCTTCATTCCCTCTCACTGTTACACTTCATTCCCTCTCACTGTAACCCTTCATTCCCTCTCACTGTTATCCTTCATTCCCTCTCACTGTTACCCTTCATTCCCTCTCACTGTTACCCTTCATTCCCTCTCACTCTAACCCTTCATTCCCTCTCACTGTTTCCCTTCATTCCCTCTCACTGTTACCCTTCATTCCCTCTCACTGTAACCCTTCATTCCCTCTCACTGTAACCCTTCATTCCCTCTCACTGTTACCCTTCATTCCCTCTCAGTGTCACCCTTCATTCCCTCTCAGTGCGACCCTTCGTTCCCTCTCAGTGTAACCCTTCATTCCCTCTCACTGTAACCCTTCATTCCCTCTCACTGTAACCCTTCATTCCCTCTCACGGTTACCCTTCATTCCCTCTCACTGTTACCCTTCATTCCCTCTCACTGTTACCCTTCATTCCCTCTCACTGTTACTCTTCATTCCCTCTCACTGTTACCCTTCATTCCCTCTCACTGTTACTCTTCATTCCCTCTCACTGTTACCCTTCATTCCCCCTCAGTGCGACCCTTCATTCCCTCTCAGTGTAACCCTTCATTCCCTCTCACTGTTACCCTTCATTCCCTCTCACTGTTACCCTTCATTCCCTCTCACTGTTACTCTTCATTCCCTCTCACTGTTACCCTTCATTCCCTCTCACTCTTACCCTTCACACCCTCTCACTGTTGCCCTTCATTCCCTCTCTCTGTTACCCTTCATTCCCTCTCACTGTTACCCTTCATTCCCTCTCACTGTTACCCTTCATTCCCTCTCACTGTTACTCTTCATTCCCTCTCACTGTTACCCTTCATTCCCTCTCACTATAACCCTTCATTCCCTCTCACTGTGACCCTTCATTTCCTCTCACTGTTACCCTTCATTCCCTCTCACTGTTACCCATCATTCCCTCTCACTGTTGCCCTTCATTCCCTCTCACTGTTACCCTTCATTCCCTCTCACTGTGACCCTTCATTCCCTCTCACTGTAACCCTTCATTCCCTCTCACTGTGACCCTTCATTCCCTCTCACTGTGACCCTTCATTTCCTCTCACTGTTACCCTTCATTCCCTCTCACTGTTACCATTCATTCCCTCTCACTGTTACCCTTCATTCCCTCTCAATGTTATCCTTCATTCCCTCTCACTCTTACCCTTCACACCCTCTCACTGTTGCCCTTCATTCCCTCTCTCTGTTACCCTTCATTCCCTCTCACTGTAACCCTTCATTCCCTCTCACTGTGACCCTTCATTTCCTCTCACTGTTACCCTTCATTCCCTCTCACTGTTACCCTTCATTCCCTCTCACTGTTACCCTTCATTTCCTCACACTGTTGCCCTTCATTTCCTCTCACTGTAACCCTTCATTCCCTCTCACTGTGACCCTTCATTTCCTCTCACTGTAACCCTTCATTCCCTCTCACTGTTACCCTTCATTCCCTCTCACTGTTACCCTTCATTCCCTCTCACTGTTACTCTTCATTCCCTCTCACTGTAACCCTTCATTCCCTCTCACTGTTACCCTTCATTCCCTCTCACTGTTACTCTTCATTCCCTCTAACTGTTACCCTTCATTCCCTCTCACTGTTACTCTTCATTCCCTCTCACTGTTACCCTTCATTCCCCCTCAGTGCGACCCTTCATTCCCTCTCAGTGTAACCCTTCATTCCCTCTCACTGTTACACTTCATTCCCTCTCACTGTTACCCTTCATTCCCTCTCACTGTTACTCTTCATTCCCTCTCACTGTTACCCTTCATTCCCTCTCACTGTTACCCTTCATTCCCCCTCACTGTTACCCTTCATTCCCTCTCACTGTTACCCTTCATTCCCTCTCACTGTTACTCTTCATTCCCTCTCACTGTTACCCTTCATTCCCTCTCACTGTTACCCTTCATTCCCTCTCACTGTTACCCTTCATTCCCTCTCACTGTTACCCTTCATTCCTCTCACTGTTACACTTCATTCCCTCTCACTGTTACCCTTCATTCCCTCTCACTGTTACTCTTCATTCCCTCTCACTGTTACCCTTCATTCCCTCTCACTGTTACCCTTCATTCCCTCTCACTGTTACCCTTCATTCCCTCTCACTGTTACCCTTCATTCCCCCTCACTGTTACCCTTCATTCCCTCTCACTATAACCCTTCATTCCCTCTCAATGTTATCCTTCATTCCCTCTCACTGTAACCCTACATTCCCTCTCACTATAACCCTTCATTTCCTCTCACTGTTACCCTTCATTCCCTCTCACTGTTACCCTTCATTCCCTCTCACTTTAACCCTTCATTCCCTCTCACTGTTACCCTTCATTCCCTCTCACTGTTACCCTTCATTCCCTCTCTCTGTTACTCTTCATTCCCTCTCACTTTTGTCCTTCATTCCCTCTCACTGTTACTCTTCATTCCCTCTCACTGTTACCCTTCATTCCCTATCACTATAACCCTTCATTCCCTCTCACTGTTATCCTTCATTCCCTCTCACTGTAATCCTACATTCCCTCTCACTATAACCCTTCATTCCCTCTCACTGTTACCCTTCATTCCCTCTCACTGTTACCCTTCATTCCCTCTCACTATAACCCTTCATTCCCTCTCACTGTTTCCCTTCATTCCCTCTCACTGTTACCCTTCATTCCTTCTCACTGTTACCCTTCATTCCCTCTCACTGTAACCCTACATTCCCTCTCACTTTTGCCTTCATTCCCTCTCACTGTTACCCTTCATTCCCTCTCACTGTTACCCTACATTCCCTCTCACTGTTACCCATCATTCCCTCTCACTGTAACCCTTCATTCCCCATTACTGTTACCCTACATTCCCTCTCACTGTTACCCTTCATTCCCTCTCACTGTTACCCTTCATTCCCTCTCACTATAACCCTTCATTCCCTCTCACTGTTATCCTTCATTTCCCCTCACTGTTACCCTTCATTCCCTCTCACTGTTACCCTTCATTCCCTCTCACTGTTACCCTTCATTCCCTCTCACTGTTATCCTTCATTCCCCCTCACTGTTACCCTTCATTCCCTCTCACTGTTACCCTTCATTCCCTCTCACTGTTACCCTTCATTCCCTCTCACTGTTATCCTTCATTCCCTCTCACTGTTACACTTCATTCCCTCTCACTGTAACCCTTCATTCCCTCTCACTGTTATCCTTCATTCCCTCTCACTGTTACCCTTCATTCACTCTCACTGTAACCCTTCATTCCCTCTCACTGTTACCCTTCATTCCCTCTCACTGTTACACTTCATTCCCTCTCACTGTAACACTTCATTCCCTCTCACTGTTACCCTTCATTCCCTCTCACTGTTACCCTTCATTCCCTCTCACTGTTATCCTTCATTCCCTCTCACTGTGACCCTTCATTCCCTCTGACTGTTACCCTTCATTCCCTCTCACTGTTACCATTCATTCCCTCTCACTGTAACCCTTCATTCCCTCTCACTGTGACCCTTCATTCCCTCTCACTGTAACCCTTCATTCCCTCTCACTGTTTCCCTTCATTCCCTCTCACTGTAACCCTTCATTCCCTCTCACTGTAACCCTTCATTCCCTCTCACTGTAACCCTTCATTCCCTCTCACTGTTACCCTTCATTCCCTCTCAGTGTAACCCTTCATTCCCTCTCAGTGCGACCCTTCATTCCCTCTCAGTGTAACCCTTCATTCCCTCTCACTGTAACCCTTCATTCCCTCTCAGTGCGACCCTTCATTCCCTCTCAGTGTAACCCTTCATTCCCTCTCACTGTAACCCTTCATTCCCTCTCACTGTAACCCTTCATTCCCTCTCACTGTTACCCTTCATTCTCTCTCACTGTTACCCTTCATTCCCTCTCACTGTTACTCTTCATTCCCTCTCACTGTTACCCTTCAATCCCTCTCACTGTTACTCTTCATTCCCTCTCAATGTTACCCTTCATTCCCCCTCAGTGCGACCCTTCATTCCCCCTCAGTGCGACCCTTCATTCCCTCTCAGTGTAACCCTTCATTCCCTCTCACTGTTACCCTTCATTCCCTCTCACTGTTACCCTTCATTCCCTCTCACTGTTACTCTTCATTCCCTCTCACTGTTACCCTTCATTCCCTCTCACTGTAACCCTTCATTCCCTCTCACTATAACCCTTCATTCCCTCTCACTGTGACCCTTCATTTCCTCTCACTGTTACCCTTCATTCCCTCTCACTGTTACCCTTCATTCCCTCTCACTGTTGCCCTTCATTCCCTCTCACTGTTACCCTTCATTCCCGCTCACTGTGACCCTTCATTCCCTCTCACTGTAACCCTTCATTCCCTCTCACTGTGACCCTTCATTCCCTCTCACTGTGACCCTTCATTTCCTCTCACTGTTACCCTTCATTCCCTCTCACTGTTACCATTCATTCCCTCTCACTGTCACCCTTCATTCCCTCTCAATGTTATCCTTCATTCCCTCTCACTCTTACCCTTCACACCCTCTCACTGTTGCCCTTCATTCCCTCTCTCTGTTACCCTTCATTCCCTCTCACTGTAACCCTTCATTCCCTCTCACTGTGACCCTTCATTTCCTCTCACTGTTACCCTTCATTCCCTCTCACTGTTACCCTTCATTCCCTCTCACTGTTACCCTTCATTTCCTCTCACTGTTGCCCTTCATTTCCTCTCACTGTAACCCTTCATTCCCTCTCACTGTGACCCTTCATTTCCTCTCACTGTTACCCTTCATTCCCTCTCAGTGTAACCCTTCATTCCCTCTCACTGTAACCCTTCATTCCCTCTCACTGTAACCCTTCATTCCCTCTCACTGTAACCCTTCATTCCCTCTCAGTGCGACCCTTCATTCCCTCTCAGTGTAACCCTTCATTCCCTCTCAGTGCGACCCTTCATTCCCTCGCAGTGTAACCCTTCATTCCCTCTCACTGTAACCCTTCATTCCCTCTCACTGTAACCCTTCATTCCCTCTCACTGTTACCCTTCATTCCCTCTCACTGTTACCCTTCATTCCCTCTCACTGTTACTCTTCATTCCCTCTCACTGTTACCCTTCATTCCCTCTCACTGTTACTCTTCATTCCCTCTCACTGTTACCCTTCATTCCCCCTCAGTGCGACCTTCATTCCCTCTCACTGTAACCCTTCATTCCCTCTCACTGTTACCCTTCATTCCCTCTCACTGTTACCCTTCATTCCCTCTCACTGTTACTCTTCATTCCCTCTCACTGTTACCCTTCATTCCCTCTCACTGTTACCCTTCATTCCCTCTCACTATAACCCTTCATTCCCTCTCAATATTATCCTTCATTCCCTCTCACTGTAACCCTACATTCCCTCTCACTATAACCCTTCATTTCCTCTCACTGTTACCCTTCATTCCCTCTCACTGTTACCCTTCATTCCCTCTCACTTTAACCCTTCATTCCCTCTCACTGTTACCCTTCATTCCCTCTCACTGTTACCCTTCATTCCCTCTCTCTGTTACTCTTCATTCCCTCTCACTTTTGTCCTTCATTCCCTCTCACTGTTACTCTTCATTCCCTCTCACTGTTACCCTTCATTCCCTCTCACTGTAATCCTACATTCCCTCTCACTATAACCCTTCATTCCCTCTCACTGTTACCCTTCATTCCCTCTCACTGTTACCCTTCATTCCCTCTCACTATAACCCTTCATTCCCTCTCACTGTTTCCCTTCATTCCCTCTCACTGTTACCCTTCATTCCTTCTCACTGTTACCCTTCATTCCCTCTCACTGTAACCCTACATTCCCTCTCACTTTTGCCTTCATTCCCTCTCACTGTTACCCTTCATTCCCTCTCACTGTTACCCTACATTCCCTCTCACTGTTACCCTTCATTCCCTCTCACTGTAACCCTTCATTCCCCATTACTGTTACCCTACATTCCCTCTCACTGTTACCCTTCATTCCCTCTCACTGTTACCCTTCATTCCCTCTCACTATAACCCTTCATTCCCTCTCACTGTTATCCTTCATTCCCCCTCACTGTTACCCTTCATTCCCTCTCACTGTTACCCTTCATTCCCTCTCACTGTTACCCTTCATTCCCTCTCACTGTTATCCTTCATTCCCCCTCACTGTTACCCTTCATTCCCTCTCACTGTTACCCTTCATTCCCTCTCACTGTTACCCTTCATTCCCTCTCACTGTTATCCTTCATTCCCTCTCACTGTTACACTTCATTCCCTCTCACTGTAACCCTTCATTCCCTCTCACTGTTATCCTTCATTCCCTCTCACTGTTACCCTTCATTCCCTCTCACTGTGACCCTTCATTCCCTCTCACTGTAACCCTTCATTCCCTCTCACTGTTTCCCTTCATTCCCTCTCACTGTTACCCTTCATTCCCTCTCACTGTAACCCTTCATTCCCTCTCACTGTAACCCTTCATTCCCTCTCACTGTTACCCTTCATTCCCTCTCAGTGTCACCCTTCATTCCCTCTCAGTGCGACCCTTCGTTCCCTCTCAGTGTAACCCTTCATTCCCTCTCACTGTAACCCTTCATTCCCTCTCACTGTAACCCTTCACTCCCTCTCACTGTTACCCTTCATTCCCTCTCACTGTTACCCTTCATTCCCTCTCACTGTTACCCTTCATTCCCTCTCACTATTACCCTTCATTCCCTCTCACTGTTACCATTCATTCCCTCTCACTGTAACCCTTCATTCCCTCTCACTGTAACCCTTCATTCCCTCTCACTGTTACCCTTCATTCCCTCTCACTGTGACCCTTCATTCCCTCTCACTGTTATCCTTCATTCCCTCTCACTGTAACACTTCATTCCCTCTCACTGTTACCCTTCATTCCCTCTCACTGTTACCATTCATTCCCTCTCACTGTAACCCTTCATTCCCTCTCACTGTTACCCTTCATTCCCTCTCACTGTTACCCTTCATTCCCTCTCACTGTTACCCTTCATTCCCTCTCACTGTTACTCTTCATTCCCTCTCACTGTTACTCTTCATTCCCTCTCACTGTTACCCTTCATTCCCCCTCAGTGCGACCCTTCATTCCCTCTCAGTGTAACCCTTCATTCCCTCTCACTGTTACCCTTCATTCCCTCTCACTGTTACCCTTCATTCCCTCTCACTGTTACTCTTCATTCCCTCTCACTGTTACCCTTCATTCCCTCTCACTGTTACCCTTCATTCCCTCTCACTATAAACCTTCATTCCCTCTCACTGTGACCCTTCATTTCCTCTCACTGTTACCCTTCATTCCCTCTCACTGTTACCCATCATTCCCTCTCACTGTTGCCCTTTATTCCCTCTCACTGTTACCCTTCATTCCCTCTCACTGTGACCCTTCATTCCCTCTCACTGTAACCCTTCATTCCCTCTCACTGTGACCCTTCATTCCCTCTCACTGTGACCCTTCATTTCCTCTCACTGTTACCCTTCATTCCCTCTCACTGTTACCATTCATTCCCTCTCACTGTTACCCTTCATTCCCTCTCAATGTTATCCTTCATTCCCTCTCACTCTTACCCTTCACACCCTCTCACTGTTGCCCTTCATTCCCTCTCTCTGTTACCCTTCATTCCCTCTCACTGTAACCCTTCATTCCCTCTCACTGTGACCCTTCATTTCCTCTCACTGTTACCCTTCATTCCCTCTCACTGTTACCCTTCAATCCCTCTCACTGTTACCCTTCATTTCCTCACACTGTTGCCCTTCATTTCCTCTCACTGTAACCCTTCATTCCCTCTCACTGTGACCCTTCATTTCCTCTCACTGTTACCCTTCATTCCCTCTCACTGTTACCATTCATTCCCTCTCACTGTTACCCTTCATTCCATCTCAATGTTATCCTTCATTCCCTCTCACTCTTTCCCTTCACACCCTCTCACTGTTGCCCTTCATTCCCTCTCACTGTAACCCTTCATTCCCTCTCACTGTGACCCTTCATTTCCTCTCACTGTTACCCTTCATTCCCTCTCACTGTTACCATTCATTCCCTCTCACTGTTACCCTTCATTCCATCTCAATGTTATCCTTCATTCCCTCTCACTCTTACCCTTCACACCCTCTCACTGTTGCCCTTCATTTCCTCTCACTGTAACCCTTCATTCCCTCTCACTGTATCACTTCATTCCCTCTCACTGTTACCCTTCATTCCCTCTCTCTGTGACCCTTCATTTCCTCTCACTGTTACCCTTCATTCCCTCTCACTGTTACCATTCATTCCCTCTCACTGTTACCCTTCATTCCCTCTCAATGTTATCCTTCATTCCCTCTCACTCTTACCCTTCACACCCTCTCACTGTTGCCCTTCATTTCCTATCACTGTAACCCTTCATTCCCTCTCACTGTAACCCTTCATTCCCTCTCACTGTTACCCTTCATTCCCTCTCACTGTTACCCTTCATTCCCTCTCACTGTTACCCTTCATTTCAGCTCACTGTTACCCTTCATTCCCTCTCACTGTTACCATTCATTCCCTCTTACTGTTACCCTTCATTCCCTCTCAATGTTATCCTTCATTCCCTCTCACTGTTACCCTTCATTCCCTCTCACTGTTACCCTTCATTCCCTCTCCCTGTTACACTTCATTCCCTCTCAATGTAACCCTTCATTCCCTCTCACTGTTACCCTTCATTCCCTCTCACTGTTACCCTTCATTCCCTCTCACTGTTACTCTTCATTCCCTCTCACTGTTACCCTTCATTTCAGCTCACTGTTACCCTTCATTCCCTCTCACTGTTACCATTCATTCCCTCTCACTGTAACCCTTCATTCCCTCTCAATGTTACCCTTCATTCCCTCTCACTGTAACCCTTCATTCCCTCTCACGGTTACCCTTCATTCCCTCTCACTGTTAACCTTCATTCCCTCTCACTGTTACCCTTCATTTCAGCTCACTTTTACCCTTCATTCCCTCTCACTGTTACCATTCATTCCCTCTCACTGTTACCCTTCATTTCCTCTCACTGTAACCCTTCATTCCCTCTCACTGTGACCCTTCATTTCCTCTCACTGTTATCCTTCATTCCCTCTCACTGTTACCCTTCATTCCCTCTCGCTCTTACCCTTCACACCCTCTCACTGTTACCCTTCATTCCCTCTCACTGTTACCATTCATTCTCTCTCACTGTAACCCTTCATTCCCTCTCACTGTGACCCTTCATTCCCTCTGACTGTTACCCTTCATTCCCTCTCACTGTGACCCTTCATTCCCTCTCACTGTGACCCTTCATTTCCTCTCACTGTTACCCTTCATTCCCTCTCACTATTACTATTCATTCCCTCTCACTGTAACCCTTCATTCCCTCTCACTGTGACCCTTCATTCCCTCTCACTGTTACCATTCATTTCCTCTCACTGTTACCCTTCATTCCCTCTCACTGTTGCCCTTCATTTCCTCTCACTGTAACCCTTCATTCCCTCTCATTGTAACCCTTCATTCCCTCTCACTGTTACCCTTCATTCCCTCTCACTGTTACTCTTCATTCCCTCTCACTGTTACCCTTCATTCCCTCTCACTGTAACCCTTCATTCCCTCTCACTGTTACCCTTCATTCCCTCTCACTGTTACCCTTCATTCCCTCTCAGTGCGACCCTTCATTCCCTCTCACTGTGACCCTTCATTCCCTCTCACTGTTACCCTTCATTCCCTCTCACTGTTACCATTCATTCCCTCTCACTGTAACCCTTCATTCCCTCTGACTGTTACCCTTCATTCCCTCTCACTGTGACCCTTCATTCCCTCTCACTGTGACCCTTCATTTCCTCTCACTGTTACCCTTCATTCCCTCTCACTATTACCATTCATTCCCTCTCACTGTAACCCTTCATTCCCTCTCACTGTGACCCTTCATTCCCTCTCACTGTTGCCCTTCATTTCCTCTCACTGTAACCCTTCATTCCCTCTCATTGTAACCCTTCATTCCCTCTCACTGTAACCCTTCATTCCCTCTCACTGTTGCCCTTCATTTCCTCTCACTGTAACCCTTCATTCCCTCTCATTGTAACCCTTCATTCCCTCTCACTGTAACCCTTCATTCCCTCTCACTGTTACCCTTCATTCCCTCTCACTGTTACCCTTCATTCCCTCTCAGTGCGACCCATCATTCCCTCTCACTGTTACCCTTCATTCCGTCTCACTGTAACCCTTCATTCCCTCTCATTGTAACCCTTCATTCCCTCTCACTGTTACCCTTCATTCCCTCTCACTGTTACTCTTCATTCCCTCTCACTGTAACCCTTCATTCCCTCTCACTGTGACCCTTCATTCCCTCTCACTGTTATCCTTCATTCCCTCTCACTGTAACACTTCATTCCCTCTCACTGTTACCCTTCATTCCCTCTCACTGTTATCCTTCATTCCCTCTCACTGTTACCCTTCATTCCCTCTCACTGTGACCCTTCATTCGCTCTCACTGTTATCCTTCATTCCCTCTCACTGTAACACTTCATTCCCTCTCACTGTTACCCGTCATTCCCTCTCACTGTTACCCTTCATTCCCTCTCACTGTTACCCTTCATTCCCTCTCACTGTGACCCTTCATTCGCTCTCACTGTTATCCTTCATTCCCTCTCACTGTTACCCTTCATTCCCTCTCACTGTTACCCTTCATTTCCTCTCACTGTTATCCTTCATTCCCTCTCAATGTTAACCTTCATTCCCTCTCACTCTTACCCTTCACACCCTCTCACTGTTACCCTTCATTCCCTCTCACTGTTACCATTCATTCCCTCTCACTGTAACCCTTCATTCCCTCTCACTGTGACCCTTCATTCACTCTCACTGTTACCGTTCATTCCCTCTCACTGTGACCCTTCATTCCCTCTCACTGTGACCCTTCATTTCCTCTCACTGTTACCCTACATTCCCTCTCACTGTTACCATTCATTCTCTCTCACTGTAACCCATCATTCCCTCGCGCTGTAACCCTTCATTCCCTCTCACTGTTACCCTTCATTCCCTCTCACTGTAACCCTTCATTCCCTCTCACTGTTACCCTTCATTCCCTCTCACTGTTACCCTTCATTCCCTCTCACTGTTACCCTTCATTCCCTCTCACTGTTACCCTTCATTCCCTCTCACTGTAACCCTTCATTCCCTCTCACTGTTACCCTTCATTCCCTCTCACTGTTACCCTTCATTCCCTCTCACTGTAACCCTTCATTCTCTCTCAATGTTGCCCTTCACACCCTCTCACTGTTACCCTTCATTCCCTCTGACTGTAACCCTTCATTCCCTCTCACTGTAACCCTTCATTCCCTCTCACTCTGACCCTTCATTCCCTCTCACTGTAACACGACATTCCCTCTCACTGTAACCCTTCATTCCCTCTCACTGTAACCCTACATTCCCTCTCACTGTAGCCCTTCATTCCCTCTCACTGTAACCCTACATTACGTCTCACTGTAACCCTTCATTCCCTCTCACTGTAACCCTTCATTCCCTCTCACTGTTACCCTTCATTCCCTCTCACTGTTACCCTTCATTCCCTCTCACTGTTACCCTATATTCCCTCTCACTGTTACCCTTCATTCCCTCTCACTGTAACCCTTCATTCCCTCTCACTGTAACCCTTCATGCCCTCTCACTGTTACCCTTCATTCCCTCTCACTGTTACTCTTCATTCCCTCTCACTGTTACCCTTTATTCCCTCTCACTGTAACCCTTCATTCCCTCTCACTGTTACTCTTCATTCCCTCTCACTGTTACCCTTTGTTCCCTCTCACTGTTACCCTTCATTCCCTCTGACTGTTACCCTTCATTCCCTCTCACTGTTACCCTTCATTCCCTCTGACTTTAACCCTTCATTCCCTCTCACTGTAACCCTTCATTCCCTCTCACTCTGACCCTTCATTCCCTCTCACTGTGACCCTTCATTCACTCTCACTGTAACCCTACATTCCCTCTCACTGTAACCCTACATTCCCTCTCACTGTAACCCTTCATTCCCTCTCACTGTAACCCTACATTCCCTCTCACTGTAGCCCTTCATTCCCTCTCACTGTAACCCTACATTCCCTCTCACTGTTACCCTTCATTCCCTCTCACTCTGACCCTTCATTCCCTCTCACTGTAACCCTTCATTCCCTCACACTGTTACCCTTCATTCCCCCTCACTGTAACCCCTCATTCGCTCTCACTGTAACCCGACATTCCCTCTCACTGTTACTCTTCATTCCCTCTCACTGTTACCCTTCATTCCCTCTCACTATAACCCTTCATTCCCTCTCACTGTTATCCTTCATTCCCTCTCACTGTCACCCTACATTCCCTCTCACTATAACCCTTCATTCCCTCTCACTGTTACCCTTCATTCCCTCTCACTGTTACCCTTCATTCCCTCTCACTTTAACCCTTCATTCCCTCTCACTGTTACCCTTCATTCCCTCTCACTGTTATCCTTCATTCCCCCTCACTGTTACCCTTCATTCCCTCTCACTGTTATCCTTCATTCCCTCTCACTGAAACCCTTCATTCCCTCTCACTGTTATCCTTCATTCCCTCTCACTGTTACCATTCATTCCCTCTCACTGTTACCCTTCATTCCATCTCAATGTTATCCTTCATTCCCTCTCACTCTTTCACTTCACACCCTCTCACTGTTGCCCTTCATTCCCTCTCACTGTGACCCTTCATTTCCTCTCACTGTTGCCCTTCATTCCCTCTCACTGTAACCCTTCATTCCCTCTCACTGTTACCCTTCATTCCCTCTCACTGTTATCCTTCATTCCCCCTCACTGTTACCCTTCATTCCCTCTCACTGTTATCCTTCATTCCCTCTCACTGAAACCCTTCATTCCCTCTCACTGTTATCCTTCATTCCCTCTCACTGTTACCCTTCATTTCCTCTCACTGTTACCCTTCATTCCCTCTCACTGTTACCATTCATTCCCTCTCACTGTTACCCTTCATTCCATCTCAATGTTATCCTTCATTCCCTCTCACTCTTACCCTTCACACCCTCTCACTGTTGCCCTTCATTTCCTCTCACTGTTCCCCTTCATTCCCTCTCACTGTAACCCTTCATTCCCTCTCACTGTTACCCTTCATTCCCTCTCACTGTGACCCTTCATTTCCTCTCACTGTTACCCTTCATTCCCTCTCACTGTTACCATTCATTCCCTCTCACTGTTACCCTTCATTTCCACTCACTGTTAACCTTCATTCCCTCTCACTGTTACCCTTCATTCCCTCTCACTGTTAGCCTTCATTCCATTTCAATGTTATCCTTCATTCCCTCTCACTCTTACCCTTCACACCCTCTCACTGTTGCCCTTCATTTCCTCTCACTGTAACCCTTCATTCCCTCTCACTGTAACCCTTCATTCCCTCTCACTGTTACCCTTCATTCCCTCTCAATGTTATCCTTCATTCCCTCTCACTCTTACCCTTCACACCCTCTCACTGTTGCCCTTCATTTCCTATCACTGTAACCCTTCATTCCCTCTCACTGTAACCCTTCATTCCCTCTCACTGTTACCCTTCATTCCCTCTCACTGTTACCCTTCATTCCCTCTCACTGTTTCCCTTCATTTCAGCTCACTGTTACCCTTCTTTCCCTCTCACTGTTACCATTCATTCCCTCTTACTGTTACCCTTCATTCCCTCTCAATGTTATCCTTCATTCCCTCTCACTGTTACCCTTCATTTCCTCTCACTGTTACCCTTCATTCCCTCTCACTGTTACCATTCATTCCCTCTCACTGTTACCCTTCATTCCCTCTCACTGTTACCATTCATTCCCTCTTACTTTTACCCTTCATTCCCTCTCAATGTTATCCTTCATTCCCTCTCACTGTTACCCTTCATTCCCTCTCACTGTTACCCTTCATTCCCTCTCCCTGTTACCCTTCATTCCCTCTCACTGTTACCATTCATTCCCTCTTACTGTTACCCTTCATTCCCTCTCAATGTTATCCTTCATTCCCTCTCACTGTTAACCTTCATTCCCTCTCACTGTTACCCTTCATTCCCTCTCCCTGTTACCCGTCATTCCCTCTCAATGTTATCCTTCATTCCCTCTCACTGTTACCCTTCATTCCCTCTCACTGTTACCATTCAATCCCTCTCACTGTAACCCTTCATTCCCTCTCAATGTTACCCTTCATTCCCTCTCACTGTAACCCTTCATTCCCTCTCACTGTTACCCTTCATTCCCTCTCACTGTTACCCTTCATTCCCTCTCACTGTTACCCTTCATTCCCTCTCACTGTTACCATTCATTCCCTCTCACTGTTACCCTTCATTTCCTCTCACTGAAACCCTTCATTCCCTCTCACTGTGACCCTTCATTTCCTCTCACTGTTACCCTTCATTCCCTCTCACTGTTACCCTTCATTCCCTCTCACTGTAACCCTTCATTCCCTCTCACTGTGACCCTTCATTCCCTCTCACTGTTACCCTTCATTCCCTCTCACTGTGACCCTTCATTCCCTCTCACTGTGACCCTTCACACCCTCTCACTGTTACCCTTCATTCCCTGTCACTGTTACCATTCATTCCCTCTCACTGTAACCCTTCATTCCCTCTCACTGTGACCCTTCATTCCCTCTCACTGTTACCCTTCATTCCCTCTCACTGTGACCCTTCATTCCCTCTCACTGTTACTCTTCATTCCCTCTCACTGTTACCCTTCATTCCCTCTCACTGTGACCCTTCATTGCCTCTCACTGTTACCCTTCATTCCCTCTCACTGTAACCCTTCATTCCCTCTCACTGTTACTCTTCATTCCCTCTCACTGTTACCCTTCATTCCCTCTCACTGTAACCCTTCATTCCCTCTCACTGTTACCCTTCATTCCCTCTCAGTCCGACCCTTCATTCCCTCTCACTGTGACCCTTCATTCCCTCTCACTGTTATCCTTCATTCCCTCTCACTGTAACCCTTCATTCCCTCTCACTGTTACCCTTCATTCCCTCTCACTGTTACCCTTCATTCCCTCTCACTGTAACCCTTCATTCCCTCTCACTGTGACCCTTCATTCCCTCTCACTGTTACCCTTCATTCCCTCTCACTGTTACCATTCATTCCATCTCACTGTAACCCTTCATTCCCTCTCACTGTAACCCTTCATTCCCTCTCACTGTTACCCTTCATTCCCTCTCACTGTGACCCTTCATTCCCTCTCACTGTTATCCTTCATTCCCTCTCACTGTAACACTTCATTCCCTCTCACTGTTACCCTTCATTCCCTCTCACTGTTACCCTTCATTCCCTCTCACTGTAACCCTTCATTCCCTCTCGCTGTAACCCTTCATTCCCTCTCACTGTTACCCTTCATTCCCTCTCACTGTAACCCTTCGTTCCCTCTCACTGTTACCCTTCATTCCCTCTCACTGTTACCCTTCATTCCCTCTCACTGTTACCCTTCATTCCCTCTCACTGTAACCGTTCATTCCCTCTCACTGTTACCCTTCATTCCCTCTCACTGTTACCCTTCATTCCCTCTCACTCTAACCCTTCATTCTCTCTCAATGTTGCCCTTCACACCCTCTCACTGTTACCCCTCATTCCCTCTGACTGTAACCCTTCATTCCCTCTCACTGTAACCCTTCATTCCCTCTCACTCTGACCCTTCATTCCCTCTCACTGTAACCCTACATTCCCTCTCACTGTAACCCTTCATTCCCTCTCACTGTAACCCTACATTCCCTCTCACTGTAGCCCTTCATTCCCTCTCACTGTAACCCTACATTACCTCTCACTGTAACCCTTCATTCCCTCTCACTCTGACCCTTCATTCCCTCTCACTGTAACCCTTCATTCCCTCTCACTGTTACCCTTCATTCCCCCTCACTGTAACCCCTCATTCCCCATCACTGTTACCCTACATTCCCTCTCATTGTAACACTTCATTCCCTCTCACTGTTACCCTTCATTCCCTCTCACTGTTACCCTTCATTCCCTCTCACTGTTACCCTTTATTCCCTCTCACTGTTACCCTTCATTCCCTCTCACTGTAACCCTTCATTCCCTCTCACTGTAACCCTTCATGCCCACTCACTGTTACTCTTCATTCCCTCTCACTGTTACCCTTTATTCCCTCTCACTGTTACCCTTCATTCCCTCTGACTGTTACCCTTCATTCCCTCTCACTGTTACCCTTCATTCCCACTTACTTTAACCCTACATTCCCTCTCACTGTGACCCTTCATTCCCTCTCACTGTAACCCTACATTCCCTCTCACTGTAACCCTACATTCCCTCTCACTGTAACCCTTCATTCCCTCTCACTGTAACCCTACATTCCCTCTCACTGTAACCCTTCATTCCCTCTCACTGTAACCCTTCATTCCCTCTCACTGTAACCCTACATTCCCTCTCACTGTAGCCCTTCATTCATTCTCACTGTAACCCTACATTCCCTCTCACTGTTACCCTTCATTCCCTCTCACTCTGACCCTTCATTCCCTCTCACTGTAACCCTTCATTCCCTCTCACTGTTACCATTCAATCCCTCTCACTGTAACCCTTCATTCCCTCTCAATGTTACCCTTCATTCCCTCTGACTGTTACCCTTCATTCCGTCTGACTGTTACCCTTCATTCCCTCTCACTGTAACCCTTCATTCCCTCTCACTGTGACCCTACATTCCCTCTCACTGTTACTCTTCATTCCCTCTCACTTTTACCCTTCATTCCCTCTCACTATAACCCTTCATTCCCTCTCACTGTTATCCTTCATTCCCTCTCACTGTAACCCTACATTCCCTCTCACTATAACCCTTCATTCCCTCTCACTGTTACCCTTCATTCCCTCTCACTGTTACCCTTCATTCCCTCTCACTTTAACCCTTCATTCCCTCTCACTGTTACCCTTCATTCCCTCTCAATGTTATCCTTCATTCCCCCTCACTGTTACCCTTCATTCCCTCTCACTGTTATCCTTCATTCCCTCTCACTGAAACCCTTCATTCCCTCTCACTGTTATCCTTCCTTCCCTCTCACTGTTACCCTTCATTCCCTCTCACTGTTATCCTTCATTCCCTCTCACTGAAACCCTTCATTCCCTCTCACTGTTATCCTTCATTCCCTCTCACTGAAACCCTTCATTCCCTCTCACTGTTATCCTTCATTCCCTCTCACTGTTACCCCACATTCCCTCTCACTATAACCCTTCATTCCCTCTCACTGTTACCCTTCATTCCCTCTCACTGTTACCCTTCATTCCCTCTCACTTTAACCCTTCATTCCCTCTCACTATAAACCTTCATTCCCTCTCACTGTTACCCTTCATTCCCTCTCACTGTTACCCTTCATTCCCTCTCACTTTAACCCTTCATTCCCTCTCACTGTAACCCTTCATTCCCTCTCACTGTAACCCTTCATTCCCACTCACTGTGACCCTTCATTCCCTCTCACTGTTACCCTTCATTCCCTCTCACTGTAACCCTTCATTTCCTCTCACTGTAACCCTTCATTCCCTCTCACTGTGACCCTTCATTCCCTCTCACTGTTACCCATCATTCCCTCTCACTGTAACCCTTCATTCCCTCTCACTGTTACCCTTCATTCCCTCTCACTGTGACCTTTCATTTCCTCTCACTGTAACCCTTCATTCCCTCTCACTGTTACCCTTCATTCCCTCTCACTGTTAACCTTCATTCCCTCTCACTGTTACCCTACATTCCCTCTCACTGTTACCCTTCATTCCCTCTCCCTGTGACCCTTCATTTCCTCTCACTGTAACCCTTCATTCCCTCTCACTGTAACCCTTCATTCCCTCTCACTGTAACCCTTCATTCCCTCTCACTGTGACCCTTCATTCCCACTCACTGTTACTCTTCATTCCCTCTGACTGTTACCCTTTATTCCCTCTCAGTGTAACCCTTCATTCCCTCTCACTTCAAACCTTCATTCCCTCTCACTATTATCCTTCATTCCCTCTCACTGTAACCCTTCATTCCCTCTCACTGTGACCCTTCATTCCCTCTCACTTTAACCCTTCATTCCCTCTCACTGTTATCCTTCATTCCCTCTCACTGTAACCCTTCATTCCATCTCACTGTTACCCTTCATTCCCTCTCACTGTTATCCTTCATTCCCTCTCACTGTAACCCTTCATTCCCTCTCACTGTTACCCTTCATTCCCTCTCACTGTAACCCTTCATTCCCTCTCACTGTTACTCTTCAATCCCTCTCACTGTAACCCTGCATTCCCTCTCACTGTTACCCTTCATTCCCTCTCACTGTTACCATTCATTCCCTCTCACTGTTACCCTTCATTCCCTCTCACTGTTACCCTTCAATCCCTCTCACTGTAACCCTTCATTCCCTCTCACTGTTATCCTTCATTCACCCTCACTGTGACCCTTCATTCCCTCACACTATAAACCTTCATTCCCACTGACTGTTACCCTTCATTCCCTCTCACTGTTACCCTTCATTCCCTCTCACTGTTACCCTTCATTCCCTCTCACTGTTATCCTTCATTCCCTCTCAATGTGACCCTTCCTTCACTCTCTCTCTGACCCTTCATTCCCTCTCACTGTGAACCTTCATTCCCTCTCACTGTTACCCTTCATTCCCTCTGACTGTTACCCTTCATTCCCTCTCACTGTAACCCTTCATTCCCTCTCACTGTGACCCTTCATTCCCTCTCACTGTGACCCTTCATTCCCTCTCACTGTAACCCTTCATTCCCCCTCACTGTTACCCTACATTCCCTCTCACTGTAACCCTTCATTCCCTCTCACTGTAACCCTACATTCCCTCTCACTGTTACCCTTCATTCCCTCTCACTGTTACTCTTCATTCCCTCTCACTGTTACTCTTCATTCCCTCTCACTGTTATCCTTGATTCCCTCTCACTGTTACCCTTCATTCCCTCTCACTGTGACCCTTCATTTCCTCTCACTGTTACCCTTCATTCCCTCTCACTGTTACCATTCATTCCCTCTCACTGTTACCCTTCATTCCCTCTCAATGTTATCCTTCATTCCCTCTCACTCTTACCCTTCACACCCTCTCACTGTTGCCCTTCATTTCCTATCACTGTAACCCTTCATTCCCTCTCACTGTAACCCTTCATTCCCTCTCACTGTTACCCTTCATTCCCTCTCACTGTTACCCTTCATTCCCTCTCACTGTTACCCTTCATTTCAGCTCACTGTTACCCTTCATTCCCTCTCACTGTTACCATTCATTCCCTCTTACTGTGACCCTTCATTCCCTCTCAATGTTACCCTTCATTCCCTCTCACTGTTACCCTTCATTCCCTCTCCCTGTTACCCTTCATTCCCTCTCAATGTAACCCTTCATTCCCTCTCACTGTTACCCTTCATTCCCTCTCACTGTTACCCTTCATTCCCTCTCACTGTTACTCTTCATTCCCTCTCACTGTTACCCTTCATTTCAGCTCACTGTTACCCTTCATTCCCTCTCACTGTTACCATTCAATCCCTCTCACTGTAACCCTTCATTCCCTCTCAATGTTACCCTTCATTCCCTCTGACTGTTACCCTTCATTCCGTCTGACTGTTACCCTTCATTCCCTCTCACTGTAACCCTTCATTCCCTCTCACTGTGACCCTTCATTCCCTCTCACTGTGACCCTTCATTCCCTCTCACTGTAACCCTTCATTCCCCCTCACTGTTACCCTACATTCCCTCTCACTGTAACCCTTCATTCCCTCTCACTGTAACCCTACATTCCCTCTCACTGTTACCCTTCATTCCCTCTCACTGTAACTCTTCATTCCCTCTCACTGTTACTCTTCATTCCCTCTCACTGTTATCCTTGATTCCCTCTCACTGTTACCCTTCATTCCCTCTCACTGTGACCCTTCATTTACTCTCACTGTTACCCTTCATTCCCTCTCACTGTTACCATTCATTCCCTCTCACTGTAACCCTTCATTCCCTCTCACTGTTACCCTTCATTCCCTCTCAATGTTATCCTTCATTCCCTCTCACTCTTACCCTTCACACCCTCTCACTTTTGCCCTTCATTTCCTATCACTGTAACCCTTCATTCCCTCTCACTGTAACCCTTCATTCCCTCTCACTGTTACCCTTCATTCCCTCTCACTGTTACCCTTCATTCCCTCTCACTGTTACCCTTCATTTCAGCTCACTGTTACCCTTCATTCCCTCTCACTGTTACCATTCATTCCCTCTCACTGTTACCCTTCATTTCCTCTCACTGTAACCCTTCATTCCCTCTCACTGTGACCCTTCATTTCCTCTCACTGTTATCCTTCATTCCCTCTCAATGTTAACCTTAATTCCCTCTCACTCTTACCCTTCACACCCTCTCACTGTTACCCTTCATTCCCTCTCACTGTTACCATTCATTCCCTCTCACTGTTGCCCTTCATTCCCTCTCACTGTTGCCCTTCATTTCCTCTCACTGTAACCCTTCATTCCCTCTCATTGTAACCCTTCATTCCCTCTCACTGTTGCCCTTCATTTCCTCTCCCTGTAACCCTTCATTCCCTCTCATTGTAACCCTTCATTCCCTCTCACTGTTACCCTTCATTCCCTCTCACTGTAACCCTTCATTCCCTCTCACTGTTACTCTTCATTCCCTCTCACTGTTACCCTTCATTCCCTCTCACTCTAACCCTTCATTCCCTCTCACTGTTAACCTTCATTCCCTCTCACTGTTACCCTTCATTCCCTCTCAGTGCGACCCTTCATTCCCTCTCACTGTGACCCTTCATTCCCTCTCACTGTTATCCTTCATTCCCTCTCACTGTAACACTTCATTCCCTCTCACTGTAACCCTTCATTCCCTCTCACTGTAACCCTTCACTCCCTCTCACTGTAACCCTTCATTCCCTCTCACTGTTACCCTTCATTCCCTCTCACTGTTACCATTCATTCCCTCTCACTGTAACCCTTCATTCCCTCTCACTGTAACCCTTCATTCCCTCTCACTGTAACCCTTCATTCCCTCTCACTGTAACCCTTCACTCCCTCTCACTGTTACCCTTCATTCCCTCTCACTGTTACCCTTCATTCCCTCTCACTGTTACCCTTCATTCCCTCTCACTATTACCCTTCATTCCCTCTCACTGTTACCATTCATTCCCTCTCACTGTAACCCTTCATTCCCTCTCACTGTAACCCTTCATTCCCTCTCACTGTTACCCTTCATTCCCTCTCACTGTGACCCTTCATTCCCTCTCACTGTTATCGTTCATTCCCTCTCACTGTAACACTTCATTCCCTCTCACTGTTACCCTTCATTCCCTCTCACTGTTACCATTCATTCCCTCTCACTGTAACCCTTCATTCCCTCTCACTGTTACCCTTCATTCCCTCTCACTGTTACCCTTCATTCCCTCTCACTGTGACCCTACATTCCCTCTCACTGTTACCATTCATTCCCTCTCACTGTTACCCTTCATTCCCTCTCACTGTTACCCTTCATTCCCTCTCACTGTTACCCTTCATTCCCTCTCACTGTTACCCTTCATTCCCTCTCACTGTAACCCTTCATTCCCTCTCACTGTGACCCTTCATTCCCTCTCACTGTTACCCTTCATTCCCTCTCACTGTGACCCTTCATTCCCTCTCACTGTAACCCTTCATTCCCTCTCACTGTAACCCTTCATTCCCTCTCACTGTTACCCTTCAATCCCTCTCACTGTGACCCTTCATTCCCTCTCACTGTTATCCTTCATTCCCTCTCACTGTTACCCTTCATTCCCTCTCACTGTAACCCTTCATTCCCTCTCACTGTTACCCTTCATTCCCTCTCACTGTTACCCTTCATTCCCTCTCACTGTTACCCTTCATTCCCTCTCACTATTACCCTTCATTCCCTCTCACTGTAACCCTTCATTCCCTCTCACTGTTACCCTTCATTCCCTCTCACTGTTACCCTTCATTCCCTCTCACTGTTACCCTTCATTCCCTCTCACTGTTACCCTTCATTCCCTCTCACTGTAACCCTTCATTCTCTCTCAATGTTGCCCTTCACACCCTCTCACTGTTACCCTTCATTCCCTCTGACTGTAACCCTTCATTCCCTCTCACTGTAACCCTTCATTCCCTCTCACTCTGACCCTTCATTCCCTCTCACTGTAACCCTACATTCCCTCTCACTGTAACCCTTCATTCACTCTCACTGTAACCCTACATTCCCTCTCACTGTAGCCCTTCATTCCCTCTCACTGTAACCCTACATTACCTCTCACTGTAACCCTTCATTCCCTCTCACTCTGACCCTTCATTCCCTCTCACTGTAACCCTTCATTCCCTCTCACTGTTACCCTTCATTCCCCCTCACTGTAACCCCTCATTCCCCATCACTGTTACCCTACATTCCCTCTCACTGTAACCCTTCATTCCCTCTCACTGTTACCCTTCATTCCCTCTCACTGTTACCCTTCATTCCCTCTCACTGTTACCCTTTATTCCCTCTCACTGTTACCCTTCATTCCCTCTCACTGTAACCCTTCATTCCCTCTCACTGTAACCCTTCATTCCCACTCACTGTTACTCTTCATTCCCTCTCACTGTTACCCTTTATTCCCTCTCACTGTTACCCTTCATTCCCTCTGACTGTTACCCTTCATTCCCTCTCACTGTAACCCTACATTCCCTCTCACTGTAGCCCTTCATTCCCTCTCACTGTAACCCTACATTACCTCTCACTGTAACCCTTCATTCCCTCTCACTCTGACCCTTCATTCCCTCTCACTGTAACCCTTCATTCCCTCTCACTGTTACCCTTCATTCCCCCTCACTGTAACCCCTCATTCCCCATCACTGTTACCCTACATTCCCTCTCACTGTAACCCTTCATTCCCTCTCACTGTTACCCTTCATTCCCTCTCACTGTTACCCTTCATTCCCTCTCACTGTTACCCTTTATTCCCTCTCACTGTTACCCTTCATTCCCTCTCACTGTAACCCTTCATTCCCTCTCACTGTAACCCTTCATTCCCACTCACTGTTACTCTTCATTCCCTCTCACTGTTACCCTTTATTCCCTCTCACTGTTACCCTTCATTCCCTCTGACTGTTACCGTTCATTCCCTCTCACTGTTACCCTTCATTCCCTCTGACTTTAACCCTTCATTCCCTCTCACTGTAACCCTTCATTCCCTCTCACTGTAACCCTTCATTCCCTCTCACTGTAACCCTACATTCCCTCTCACTGTAACCCTTCATTCCCTCTCACTGTAACCCTACATTCCCTCTCACTGTAACCCTACATTCCCTCTCACTGTAACCCTTCATTCCCTCTCACTGTAACCCTACATTCCCTCTCAATGTAACCATTCATTCCCTCTCACTGTAACCCTTCATTCCCTCTCACTGTAACCCTACATTCCCTCTCACTGTAGCCCTTCATTCCCTCTCACTGTAACCCTACATTCCCTCTCACTGTTACCCTTCATTCCCTCTCACTCTGACCCTTCATTCCCTCTCACTGTAACCCTTCATTCCCTCTCACTGTTATCCTTCATTCCCCCTCACTGTAACCCCTCATTCCCCATTACTGTTACCCTACATTCCCTCTCACTGTAACCCTTCATTCCCTCTCACTGTTACCCTTCATTCCCCCTCACTGTAATCCCTCATTCGCTCTCACTGTAACCCTACATTCCCTCTCACTGTTACTCTTCATTCCCTCTCACTGTTACCCTTCATTCGCTCTCACTATAACCCGTCATTCCCTCTCACTGTTATCCTTCATTCCCTCTCACTGTAACCCTACATTCCCTCTCACTATAACCCTTCATTCCCTCTCACTGTTACCCTTCATTCCCTCTCACTGTTACCCTTCATTCCCTCTGACTTTAACCCTTCATTCCCTCTCACTGTTACCCTTCATTCCCTCTCACTGTTATCCTTCATTCCCCCTCACTGTTACCCTTCATTCCCTCTCACTGTTATCCTTCATTCCCTCTCACTGAAACCCTTCATTCCCTCTCACTGTTATCCTTCCTTCCCTCTCACTGTTACCCTTCATTCCCTCTCACTGTTATCCTTCATTCCCTCTCACTGAAACCCTTCATTCCCTCTCACTGTTATCCTTCATTCCCTCTCACTGAAACCCTTCATTCCCTCTCACTGTTATCCTTCATTCCCTCTCACTGAAACCCTTCATTCCCTCTCACTGTTATCCTTCATTCCCTCTCACTGAAACCCTTCATTCCCTCTCACTGTTATCCTTCATTCCCTCTCACTGAAACCCTTCATTCCCTCTCACTGTTATCCTTCATTCCCTCTCACTGTTACCCTTCATTCCCTCTCACTGTTATCCTTCATTCCCTCTCAGTGAAACCCTTCATTCCCTCTCACTGTTATCCTTCATTCCCTCTCACTGAAACCCTTCATTCCCTCTCACTGTTATCCTTCATTCCCTCTCACTGTTACCCCACATTCCCTCTCACTATAACCCTTCATTCCCTCTCACTGTTACCCTTCATTCCCTCTCACTGTGATCCTTCATTCCCTCTCACTGTTACCCTACATTCCCTCTCACTGTTAACCTTCATTCCCTCTCACTGTGACCCTTCATTTCCTCTCACTGTAACCCTTCATTCCCTCTCACTGTAACCCTTCATTCCCTCTCACTGTGACCCTTCATTCCCACTCACTGTTACTCTTCATTCCCTCTGACTGTTACCCTTTATTCCCTCTCAGTGTAACCCTTCATTCCCTCTCACTTTAACCCTTCATTCCCTCTCACTGTTATCCTTCATTCCCTCTCACTGTAACCCCTCATTCCATCTCACTGTTACCCTTCATTCCCTCTCACTGTTATCCTTCATTCCCTCTCACTGTAACCCTTCATTCCCTCTCACTGTTACTCTTCATTCCCTCTCACTGTAACCCTTCATTCCCTCTCACTGTTACTCTTCAATCCCTCTCACTGTAACCCTTCATTCCCTCTCACTGTTACCCTTCATTCCCTCTCACTGTTACCCTTCATTCCCTCTGACTTTAACCCTACATTCCCTCTCACTGTGACCCTTCATTCCCTCTCACTGTAACCCTACATTCCCTCTCACTGTAACCCTACATTCCCTCTCACTGTAACCCTTCATTCCCTCTCACTGTAACCCTACATTCCCTCTCACTGTAACCCTTCATTCCCTCTCACTGTAACCCTTCATTCCCTCTCACTGTAACCCTACATTCCCTCTCACTGTAGCCCTTCATTCATTCTCACTGTAACCCTACATTCCCTCTCACTGTTACCCTTCATTCCCTCTCACTCTGACCCTTCATTCCCTCTCACTGTAACCCTTCATTCCCTCTCACTGTTATCCTTCATTCCCCCTCACTGTAACCCCTCATTCCCCATTACTGTTACCCTACATTCCCTCTCACTGTAACCCTTCATTCCCTCTCACTGTTACCCCTCATTCCCCCTCACTGTAACCCCTCATGCGCTCTCACTGTAACCCTACATTCCCTCTCACTGTTACTCTTCATTCCCTCTCACTTTTACCCTTCATTCCCTCTCACTATAACCCTTCATTCCCTCTCACTGTTATCCTTCATTCCCTCTCACTGTAACCCTACATTCCCTCTCACTATAACCCTTCATTCCCTCTCACTGTTACCCTTCATTCCCTCTCACTGTTACCCTTCATTCCCTCTCACTTTAACCCTTCATTCCCTCTCACTGTTACCCTTCATTCCCTCTCAATGTTATCCTTCATTCCCCCTCACTGTTACCCTTCATTCCCTCTCACTGTTATCCTTCATTCCCTCTCACTGAAACCCTTCATTCCCTCTCACTGTTATCCTTCCTTCCCTCTCACTGTTACCCTTCATTCCCTCTCACTGTTATCCTTCATTCCCTCTCACTGAAACCCTTCATTCCCTCTCACTGTTATCCTTCATTCCCTCTCACTGAAACCCTTCATTCCCTCTCACTGTTATCCTTCATTCCCTCTCACTGTTACCCCACATTCCCTCTCACTATAACCCTTCATTCCCTCTAACTGTTACCCTTCATTCCCTCTCACTGTTACCCTTCATTCCCTCTCACTTTAACCCTTCATTCCCTCTCACTATAAACCTTCATTCCCTCTCACTGTTACCCTTCATTCCCTCTCACTGTTACCCTTCATTCCCTCTCACTTTAACCCTTCATTCCCTCTCACTGTAACCCTTCATTCCCTCTCACTGTAACCCTTCATTCCCACTCACTGTGACCCTTCATTCCCTCTCACTGTTACCCTTCATTCCCTCTCACTGTAACCCTTCATTTCCTCTCACTGTAACCCTTCATTCCCTCTCACTGTGACCCTTCATTCCCTCTCACTGTTACCCATCATTCCCTCTCACTGTAACCCTTCATTCCCTCTCACTGTTACCCTTCATTCCCTCTCACTGTGACCTTTCATTTCCTCTCACTGTAACCCTTCATTCCCTCTCACTGTTACCCTTCATTCCCTCTCACTGTTAACCTTCATTCCCTCTCACTGTTACCCTACATTCCCTCTCACTGTTACCCTTCATTCCCTCTCCCTGTGACCCTTCATTTCCTCTCACTGTAACCCTTCATTCCCTCTCACTGTAACCCTTCATTCCCTCTCACTGTAACCCTTCATTCCCTCTCACTGTGACCCTTCATTCCCACTCACTGTTACTCTTCATTCCCTCTGACTGTTACCCTTTATTCCCTCTCAGTGTAACCCTTCATTCCCTCTCACTTCAAACCTTCATTCCCTCTCACTATTATCCTTCATTCCCTCTCACTGTAACCCTTCATTCCCTCTCACTGTGACCCTTCATTCCCTCTCACTTTAACCCTTCATTCCCTCTCACTGTTATCCTTCATTCCCTCTCACTGTAACCCTTCATTCCATCTCACTGTTACCCTTCATTCCCTCTCACTGTTATCCTTCATTCCCTCTCACTGTAACCCTTCATTCCCTCTCACTGTTACCCTTCATTCCCTCTCACTGTAACCCTTCATTCCCTCTCACTGTTACTCTTCAATCCCTCTCACTGTAACCCTTCATTCCCTCTCACTGTTACCCTTCATTCCCTCTCACTGTTACCATTCATTCCCTCTCACTGTTACCCTTCATTCCCTCTCACTGTTACCCTTCAATCCCTCTCACTGTAACCCTTCATTCCCTCTCACTGTTATCCTTCATTCACCCTCACTGTGACCCTTCATTCCCTCACACTATAAACCTTCATTCCCACTGACTGTTACCCTTCATTCCCTCTCACTGTTACCCTTCATTCCCTCTCACTGTTACCCTTCATTCCCTCTCACTGTTATCCTTCATTCCCTCTCAATGTGAACCTTCCTTCACTCTCTCTCTGACCCTTCATTCCCTCTCACTGTGAACCTTCATTCCCTCTCACTGTTACCCTTCATTCCCTCTGACTGTTACCCTTCATTCCCTCTCACTGTAACCCTTCATTCCCTCTCACTGTGACCCTTCATTCCCTCTCACTGTGACCCTTCATTCCCTCTCACTGTAACCCTTCATTCCCCCTCACTGTTACCCTACATTCCCTCTCACTGTAACCCTTCATTCCCTCTCACTGTAACCCTACATTCCCTCTCACTGTTACCCTTCATTCCCTCTCACTGTTACTCTTCATTCCCTCTCACTGTTACTCTTCATTCCCTCTCACTGTTATCCTTGATTCCCTCTCACTGTTACCCTTCATTCCCTCTCACTGTGACCCTTCATTTCCTCTCACTGTTACCCTTCATTCCCTCTCACTGTTACCATTCATTCCCTCTCACTGTTACCCTTCATTCCCTCTCAATGTTATCCTTCATTCCCTCTCACTCTTACCCTTCACACCCTCTCACTGTTGCCCTTCATTTCCTATCACTGTAACCCTTCATTCCCTCTCACTGTAACCCTTCATTCCCTCTCACTGTTACCCTTCATTCCCTCTCACTGTTACCCTTCATTCCCTCTCACTGTTACCCTTCATTTCAGCTCACTGTTACCCTTCATTCCCTCTCACTGTTACCATTCATTCCCTCTTACTGTGACCCTTCATTCCCTCTCAATGTTACCCTTCATTCCCTCTCACTGTTACCCTTCATTCCCTCTCCCTGTTACCCTTCATTCCCTCTCAATGTAACCCTTCATTCCCTCTCACTGTTACCCTTCATTCCCTCTCACTGTTACCCTTCATTCCCTCTCACTGTTACTCTTCATTCCCTCTCACTGTTACCCTTCATTTCAGCTCACTGTTACCCTTCATTCCCTCTCACTGTTACCATTCAATCCCTCTCACTGTAACCCTTCATTCCCTCTCAATGTTACCCTTCATTCCCTCTGACTGTTACCCTTCATTCCGTCTGACTGTTACCCTTCATTCCCTCTCACTGTAACCCTTCATTCCCTCTCACTGTGACCCTTCATTCCCTCTCACTGTGACCCTTCATTCCCTCTCACTGTAACCCTTCATTCCCCCTCACTGTTACCCTACATTCCCTCTCACTGTAACCCTTCATTCCCTCTCACTGTAACCCTACATTCCCTCTCACTGTTACCCTTCATTCCCTCTCACTGTTACTCTTCATTCCCTCTCACTGTTACTCTTCATTCCCTCTCACTGTTATCCTTGATTCCCTCTCACTGTTACCCTTCATTCCCTCTCACTGTGACCCTTCATTTACTCTCACTGTTACCCTTCATTCCCTCTCACTGTTACCATTCATTCCCTCTCACTGTAACCCTTCATTCCCTCTCACTGTTACCCTTCATTCCCTCTCAATGTTATCCTTCATTCCCTCTCACTCTTACCCTTCACACCCTCTCACTTTTGCCCTTCATTTCCTATCACTGTAACCCTTCATTCCCTCTCACTGTAACCCTTCATTCCCTCTCACTGTTACCCTTCATTCCCTCTCACTGTTACCCTTCATTCCCTCTCACTGTTACCCTTCATTTCAGCTCACTGTTACCCTTCATTCCCTCTCACTGTTACCATTCATTCCCTCTCACTGTTACCCTTCATTTCCTCTCACTGTAACCCTTCATTCCCTCTCACTGTGACCCTTCATTTCCTCTCACTGTTATCCTTCATTCCCTCTCAATGTTAACCTTCATTCCCTCTCACTCTTACCCTTCACACCCTCTCACTGTTACCCTTCATTCCCTCTCACTGTTACCATTCATTCCCTCTCACTGTTGCCCTTCATTCCCTCTCACTGTTGCCCTTCATTTCCTCTCACTGTAACCCTTCATTCCCTCTCATTGTAACCCTTCATTCCCTCTCACTGTTGCCCTTCATTTCCTCTCACTGTAACCCTTCATTCCCTCTCATTGTAACCCTTCATTCCCTCTCACTGTTACCCTTCATTCCCTCTCACTGTAACCCTTCATTCCCTCTCACTGTTACTCTTCATTCCCTCTCACTGTTACCCTTCATTCCCTCTCACTGTAACCCTTCATTCCCTCTCACTGTTAACCTTCATTCCCTCTCACTGTTACCCTTCATTCCCTCTCAGTGCGACCCTTCATTCCCTCTCACTGTGACCCTTCATTCCCTCTCACTGTTATCCTTCATTCCCTCTCACTGTAACACTTCATTCCCTCTCACTGTAACCCTTCATTCCCTCTCACTGTAACCCTTCACTCCCTCTCACTGAAACCCTTCATTCCCTCTCACTGTAACCCTTCACTCCCTCTCACTGTAACCCTTCATTCCCTCTCACTGTTACCCTTCATTCCCTCTCACTGTTACCATTCATTCCCTCTCACTGTAACACTTCATTCCCTCTCACTGTAACCCTTCATTCCCTCTCACTGTAACCCTTCACTCCCTCTCACTGTAACCCTTCATTCCCTCTCACTGTTACCCTTCATTCCCTCTCACTGTTACCATTCATTCCCTCTCACTGTAACCCTTCACTCCCTCTCACTGTAACCCTTCATTCCCTCTCACTGTTACCCTTCATTCCCTCTCACTGTTACCCTTCATTCCCTCTCACTGTAACCCTTCATTCCCTCTCACTGTAACCCTTCACTCCCTCTCACTGTTACCCTTCATTCCCTCTCACTGTTACCCTTCATTCCCTCTCACTGTTACCCTTCATTCCCTCTCACTATTACCCTTCATTCCCTCTCACTGTTACCATTCATTCCCTCTCACTGTAACCCTTCATTCCCTCTCACTGTAACCCTTCATTCCCTCTCACTGTTACCCTTCATTCCCTCTCACTGTGACCCTTCATTCCCTCTCACTGTTATCGTTCATTCCCTCTCACTGTAACACTTCATTCCCTCTCACTGTTACCCTTCATTCCCTCTCACTGTTACCATTCATTCCCTCTCACTGTAACCCTTCATTCCCTCTCACTGTTACCCTTCATTCCCTCTCACTGTTACCCTTCATTCCCTCTCACTGTGACCCTACATTCCCTCTCACTGTTACCATTCATTCCCTCTCACTGTTACCCTTCATTCCCTCTCACTGTTACCCTTCATTCCCTCTCACTGTTACCCTTCATTCCCTCTCACTGTTACCCTTCATTCCCTCTCACTGTAACCCTTCATTCCCTCTCACTGTGACCCTTCATTCCCTCTCACTGTTACCCTTCATTCCCTCTCACTGTGACCCTTCATTCCCTCTCACTGTAACCCTTCATTCCCTCTCACTGTAACCCTTCATTCCCTCTCACTGTTACCCTTCAATCCCTCTCACTGTGACCCTTCATTCCCTCTCACTGTTATCCTTCATTCCCTCTCACTGTTACCCTTCATTCCCTCTCACTGTAACCCTTCATTCCCTCTCACTGTTACCCTTCATTCCCTCTCACTGTTACCCTTCATTCCCTCTCACTGTTACCCTTCATTCCCTCTCACTATTACCCTTCATTCCCTCTCACTGTAACCCTTCATTCCCTCTCACTGTTACCCTTCATTCCCTCTCACTGTTACCCTTCATTCCCTCTCACTGTTACCCTTCATTCCCTCTCACTGTAACCCTTCATTCTCTCTCAATGTTGCCCTTCACACCCTCTCACTGTTACCCTTCATTCCCTCTGACTGTAACCCTTCATTCCCTCTCACTGTTACCCTTCATTCCCTCTCACTGTAACCCTTCATTCCCTCTGACTGTAACCCTTCATTCCCTCTCACTGTAACCCTTCATTCCCTCTCACTCTGACCCTTCATTCCCTCTCACTGTAACCCTACATTCCCTCTCACTGTAACCCTTCATTCACTCTCACTGTAACCCTACATTCCCTCTCACTGTAGCCCTTCATTCCCTCTCACTGTAACCCTACATTACCTCTCACTGTAACCCTTCATTCCCTCTCACTCTGACCCTTCATTCCCTCTCACTGTAACCCTTCATTCCCTCTCACTGTTACCCTTCATTCCCCCTCACTGTAACCCCTCATTCCCCATCACTGTTACCCTACATTCCCTCTCACTGTAACCCTTCATTCCCTCTCACTGTTACCCTTCATTCCCTCTCACTGTTACCCTTCATTTCCTCTCACTGTTACCCTTTATTCCCTCTCACTGTTACCCTTCATTCCCTCTCACTGTAACCCTTCATTCCCTCTCACTGTAACCCTTCATTCCCACTCACTGTTACTCTTCATTCCCTCTCACTGTTACCCTTTATTCCCTCTCACTGTTACCCTTCATTCCCTCTGACTGTTACCCTTCATTCCCTCTCACTGTAACCCTACATTCCCTCTCACTGTAGCCCTTCATTCCCTCTCACTGTAACCCTACATTACCTCTCACTGTAACCCTTCATTCCCTCTCACTCTGACCCTTCATTCCCTCTCACTGTAACCCTTCATTCCCTCTCACTGTTACCCTTCATTCCCCCTCACTGTAACCCCTCATTCCCCATCACTGTTACCCTACATTCCCTCTCACTGTAACCCTTCATTCCCTCTCACTGTTACCCTTCATTCCCTCTCACTGTTACCCTTCATTCCCTCTCACTGTTACCCTTTATTCCCTCTCACTGTTACCCTTCATTCCCTCTCACTGTAACCCTTCATTCCCTCTCACTGTAACCCTTCATTCCCACTCACTGTTACTCTTCATTCCCTCTCACTGTTTCCCTTTATTCCCTCTCACTGTTACCCTTCATTCCCTCTGACTGTTACCGTTCATTCCCTCTCACTGTTACCCTTCATTCCCTCTGACTTTAACCCTTCATTCCCTCTCACTGTAACCCTTCATTCCCTCTCACTGTAACCCTTCATTCCCTCTCACTGTAACCCTACATTCCCTCTCACTGTAACCCTTCATTCCCTCTCACTGTAACCCTACATTCCCTCTCACTGTAACCATTCATTCCCTCTCACTGTTACCCTTCATTCCCTCTCACTGTTATCCTTCATTCCCCCTCACTGTTACCCTTCATTCCCTCTCACTGTTATCCTTCATTCCCTCTCACTGAAACCCTTCATTCCCTCTCACTGTTATCCTTCCTTCCCTCTCACTGTTACCCTTCATTCCCTCTCACTGTTATCCTTCATTCCCTCTCACTGAAACCCTTCATTCCCTCTCACTGTAACCCCTCATTCCCCATTACTGTTACCCTACATTCCCTCTCACTGTAACCCTTCATTCCCTCTCACTGTTACCCTTCATTCCCCCTCACTGTAATCCCTCATTCGCTCTCACTGTAACCCTACATTCCCTCTCACTGTTACTCTTCATTCCCTCTCACTGTTACCCTTCATTCGCTCTCACTATAACCCGTCATTCCCTCTCACTGTTATCCTTCATTCCCTCTCACTGTAACCCTACATTCCCTCTCACTATAACCCTTCATTCCCTCTCACTGTTACCCTTCATTCCCTCTCACTGTTACCCTTCATTCCCTCTGACTTTAACCCTTCATTCCCTCTCACTGTTACCCTTCATTCCCTCTCACTGTTATCCTTCATTCCCCCTCACTGTTACCCTTCATTCCCTCTCACTGTTATCCTTCATTCCCTCTCACTGAAACCCTTCATTCCCTCTCACTGTTATCCTTCCTTCCCTCTCACTGTTACCCTTCATTCCCTCTCACTGTTATCCTTCATTCCCTCTCACTGAAACCCTTCATTCCCTCTCACTGTTATCCTTCATTCCCTCTCACTGAAACCCTTCATTCCCTCTCACTGTTATCCTTCATTCCCTCTCACTGAAACCCTTCATTCCCTCTCACTGTTATCCTTCATTCCCTCTCACTGAAACCCTTCATTCCCTCTCACTGTTATCCTTCATTCCCTCTCACTGAAACCCTTCATTCCCTCTCACTGTTATCCTTCATTCCCTCTCACTGTTACCCTTCATTCCCTCTCACTGTTACCCTTCATTTCCTCTCACTGTTACCCTTTATTCCCTCTCACTGTTACCCTTCATTCCCTCTCACTGTAACCCTTCATTCCCTCTCACTGTAACCCTTCATTCCCACTCACTGTTACTCTTCATTCCCTCTCACTGTTACCCTTTATTCCCTCTCACTGTTACCCTTCATTCCCTCTGACTGTTACCCTTCATTCCCTCTCACTGTAACCCTACATTCCCTCTCACTGTAGCCCTTCATTCCCTCTCACTGTAACCCTACATTACCTCTCACTGTAACCCTTCATTCCCTCTCACTCTGACCCTTCATTCCCTCTCACTGTAACCCTTCATTCCCTCTCACTGTTACCCTTCATTCCCCCTCACTGTAACCCCTCATTCCCCATCACTGTTACCCTACATTCCCTCTCACTGTAACCCTTCATTCCCTCTCACTGTTACCCTTCATTCCCTCTCACTGTTACCCTTCATTCCCTCTCACTGTTACCCTTTATTCCCTCTCACTGTTACCCTTCATTCCCTCTCACTGTAACCCTTCATTCCCTCTCACTGTAACCCTTCATTCCCACTCACTGTTACTCTTCATTCCCTCTCACTGTTTCCCTTTATTCCCTCTCACTGTTACCCTTCATTCCCTCTGACTGTTACCGTTCATTCCCTCTCACTGTTACCCTTCATTCCCTCTGACTTTAACCCTTCATTCCCTCTCACTGTAACCCTTCATTCCCTCTCACTGTAACCCTTCATTCCCTCTCACTGTAACCCTACATTCCCTCTCACTGTAACCCTTCATTCCCTCTCACTGTAACCCTACATTCCCTCTCACTGTAACCATTCATTCCCTCTCACTGTTACCCTTCATTCCCTCTCACTGTTATCCTTCATTCCCCCTCACTGTTACCCTTCATTCCCTCTCACTGTTATCCTTCATTCCCTCTCACTGAAACCCTTCATTCCCTCTCACTGTTATCCTTCCTTCCCTCTCACTGTTACCCTTCATTCCCTCTCACTGTTATCCTTCATTCCCTCTCACTGAAACCCTTCATTCCCTCTCACTGTAACCCCTCATTCCCCATTACTGTTACCCTACATTCCCTCTCACTGTAACCCTTCATTCCCTCTCACTGTTACCCTTCATTCCCCCTCACTGTAATCCCTCATTCGCTCTCACTGTAACCCTACATTCCCTCTCACTGTTACTCTTCATTCCCTCTCACTGTTACCCTTCATTCGCTCTCACTATAACCCGTCATTCCCTCTCACTGTTATCCTTCATTCCCTCTCACTGTAACCCTACATTCCCTCTCACTATAACCCTTCATTCCCTCTCACTGTTACCCTTCATTCCCTCTCACTGTTACCCTTCATTCCCTCTGACTTTAACCCTTCATTCCCTCTCACTGTTACCCTTCATTCCCTCTCACTGTTATCCTTCATTCCCCCTCACTGTTACCCTTCATTCCCTCTCACTGTTATCCTTCATTCCCTCTCACTGAAACCCTTCATTCCCTCTCACTGTTATCCTTCCTTCCCTCTCACTGTTACCCTTCATTCCCTCTCACTGTTATCCTTCATTCCCTCTCACTGAAACCCTTCATTCCCTCTCACTGTTATCCTTCATTCCCTCTCACTGAAACCCTTCATTCCCTCTCACTGTTATCCTTCATTCCCTCTCACTGAAACCCTTCATTCCCTCTCACTGTTATCCTTCATTCCCTCTCACTGAAACCCTTCATTCCCTCTCACTGTTATCCTTCATTCCCTCTCACTGAAACCCTTCATTCCCTCTCACTGTTATCCTTCATTCCCTCTCACTGTTACCCTTCATTCCCTCTCACTGTTATCCTTCATTCCCTCTCAGTGAAACCCTTCATTCCCTCTCACTGTTATCCTTCATTCCCTCTCACTGAAACCCTTCATTCCCTCTCACTGTTATCCTTCATTCCCTCTCACTGTTACCCCACATTCCCTCTCACTATAACCCTTCATTCCCTCTCACTGTTACCCTTCATTCCCTCTCACTGTGATCCTTCATTCCCTCTCACTGTTACCCTACATTCCCTCTCACTGTTAACCTTCATTCCCTCTCACTGTGACCCTTCATTCCCTCTCACTGTTACCCTTCATTCCCTCTCACTGTTACCCTTCATTCCCTCTCACTGTAACCCTTCATTCCCTATCACTGTGACCCTTCATTCCCACTCACTGTTACTCTTCATTCCCTCTGACTGTTACCCTTTATTCCCTCTCAGTGTAACCCTTCATTCCCTCTCACTTTAACCCTTCATTCCCTCTCACTGTTATCCTTCATTCCCTCTCACTGTAACCCCTCATTCCATCTCACTGTTACCCTTCATTCCCTCTCACTGTTATCCTTCATTCCCTCTCACTGTAACCCTTCATTCCCTCTCACTGTTACTCTTCATTCCCTCTCACTGTAACCCTTCATTCCCTCTCACTGTTACTCTTCAATCCCTCTCACTGTAACCCTTCATTCCCTCTCACTGTTACCCTTCATTCCCTCTCACTGTTACCCTTCATTCCCTCTCACTGTTACCCTTCAATCCCTCTCACTGTAACCCTTCATTCCCTCTCACTGTTATCCTTCATTCACCCTCACTGTGACCCTTCATTCCCTCACACTATAAACCTTCATTCCCACTGACTGTTACCCTTCATTCCCTCTCACTGTTACCCTTCATTCCCTCTCACTGTTACCCTTCATTCCCTCTCACTGTTATCCTTCATTCCCTCTCAATGTGACCCTTCCTTCACTCTCTCTCTGACCCTTCGTTCCCTCTCACTGTGAACCTTCATTCCCTCTCACTGTTACCCTTCATTCCCTCTGACTGTTACCCTTCAGTCCCTCTCACTGTAACCCTTCATTCCCTCTCACTGTGACCCTTCATTCCCTCTCACTCTGACCCTTCATTCCCTCTCACTGTAACCCTTCATTCACTCTCACTGTTACCCTTCATTCCCCCTCACTGTAACCCCTCATTCCCCATCACTGTTACCCTACATTCCCGCTCACTGTAACCCTTCATTCCCTCTCACTGTTACCCTTCATTCCCTCTCACTGTTACCCTTCATTCCCTCTCACTGTTACCCTTTATTCCCTCTCACTGTTACCCTTCATTCCCTCTCACTGTAACCCTTCATTCCCTCTCACTGTAACCCTTCATTCCCACTCACTTTTACTCTTCATTCCCTCTCACTGTTACCCTTTATTCCCTCTCACTGTTACCCTTCATTCCCTCTGACTGTTACCCTTCATTCCCTCTCACTGGTACCCTTCATTCTCTCTGACTTTAACCCTTCATTCCCTCTCACTGTAACCCTTCATTCCCTCTCACTCTGACCCTTCATTCCCTCTCACTGTGACCCAACATTCCCTCTCACTGTAACCCTACATTCCCTCTCACTGTAACCCTACATTCCCTCTCACTGTAACCCTTCATTCCCTCTCACTGTAACCCTACATTCCCTCTCACTGTAACCCTTCATTCCCTCTCACTGTAACCCTTCATTCCCTCTCACTGTAACCCTACATTCCCTCTCACTGTAGCCCTTCATTCCCTCTCACTGTAACCCTACATTCCCTCTCACTGTTACCCTTCATTCCCTCTCACTCTGACCCTTCATTCCCTCTCACTGTAACCCTTCATTCCCTCTCACTGTTATCCTTCATTCCCCCTCACTGTAACCCCTCATTCCCCATTACTGTTACCCTACATTCCCTCTCACTGTAACCCTTCATTCCCTCTCACTGTTACCCTTCATTCCCTCTCACTGTAACCCCTCATTCGCTCTCACTGTAACCCTACATTCCCTCTCACTGTTACTCTTCATTCCCTCTCACTGTTACCCTTCATTCCCTCTCACTATAACCCTTCATTCCCTCTCACTGTTATCCTTCATTCCCTCTCACTGTAACCCTACATTCCCTCTCACTATAACCCTTCATTCCCTCTCACTGTTACCCTTCATTCCCTCTCACTGTTACCCTTCATTCCCTCTCACTTTAACCCTTCATTCCCTCTCACTGTTACCCTTCATTCCCTCTCACTGTTATCCTTCATTCCCCCTCACTGTTACCCTTCATTCCCTCTCACTGTTATCCTTCCTTCCCTCTCACTGTTACCCTTCATTCCCTCTCACTGTTATCCTTCATTCCCTCTCACTGAAACCCTTCATTCCCTCTCACTGTTATCCTTCATTCCCTCTCACTGAAACCCTTCATTCCCTCTCACTGTTATCCTTCATTCCCTCTCACTGTTACCCCACATTCCCTCTCACTATAACCCTTCATTCCCTCTCACTGTTACCCTTCATTCCCTCTCACTGTTACCCTTCATTCCCTCTCACTATAACCCTTCATTCCCTCTCACTGTTACCCTTCATTCCCTCTCACTGTTACCCTTCATTCCCTCTCACTTTAACCCTTCATTCCCTCTCACTGTAACCCTTCATTCCCTCTCACTGTAACCCTTCATTCCCACTCACTGTTACCCTTCATTCCCTCTCACTGTTACCCTTCATTCCCTCTCACTGTAACCCTTCATTTCCTCTCACTGTAACCCTTCATTCCCTCTCACTGTGACCCTTCATTCCCTCTCACTGTTACCCATCATTCCCTCTCACTGTAACCCTTCATTCCCTCTCACTGTTACCCTTCATTCCCTCTCACTGTGACCCTTCATTTCCTCTCACTGTAACCCCTCATTCCCTCTCACTGTTACCCTTCATTCCCTCTCACTATAACCCTTCATTCCCTCTCACTGTTACCCTTCATTCCCTCTCACTGTTACCCTTCATTCCCTCTCACTTTAACCCTTCATTCCCTCTCACTGTAACCCTTCATTCCCTCTCACTGTAACCCTTCATTCCCACTCACTTTTACTCTTCATTCCCTCTCACTGTTACCCTTTATTCCCTCTCACTGTTACCCTTCATTCCCTCTGACTGTTACCCTTCATTCCCTCTCACTGGTACCCTTCATTCCCTCTGACTTTAACCCTTCATTCCCTCTCACTGTAACCCTTCATTCCCTCTCACTCTGACCCTTCATTCCCTCTCACTGTGACCCAACATTCCCTCTCACTGTAACCCTACATTCCCTCTCACTGTAACCCTACATTCCCTCTCACTGTAACCCTTCATTCCCTCTCACTGTAACCCTACATTCCCTCTCACTGTAACCCTTCATTCCCTCTCACTGTAACCCTTCATTCCCTCTCACTGTAACCCTACATTCCCTCTCACTGTAGCCCTTCATTCCCTCTCACTGTAACCCTACATTCCCTCTCACTGTTACCCTTCATTCCCTCTCACTCTGACCCTTCATTCCCTCTCACTGTAACCCTTCATTCCCTCTCACTGTTATCCTTCATTCCCCCTCACTGTAACCCCTCATTCCCCATTACTGTTACCCTACATTCCCTCTCACTGTAACCCTTCATTCCCTCTCACTGTTACCCTTCATTCCCCCTCACTGTAACCCCTCATTCGCTCTCACTGTAACCCTACATTCCCTCTCACTGTTACTCTTCATTCCCTCTCACTGTTACCCTTCATTCCCTCTCACTATAACCCTTCATTCCCTCTCACTGTTATCCTTCATTCCCTCTCACTGTAACCCTACATTCCCTCTCACTATAACCCTTCATTCCCTCTCACTGTTACCCTTCATTCCCTCTCACTGTTACCCTTCATTCCCTCTCACTTTAACCCTTCATTCCCTCTCACTGTTACCCTTCATTCCCTCTCACTGTTATCCTTCATTCCCCCTCACTGTTACCCTTCATTCCCTCTCACTGTTATCCTTCCTTCCCTCTCACTGTTACCCTTCATTCCCTCTCACTGTTATCCTTCATTCCCTCTCACTGAAACCCTTCATTCCCTCTCACTGTTATCCTTCATTCCCTCTCACTGAAACCCTTCATTCCCTCTCACTGTTATCCTTCATTCCCTCTCACTGTTACCCCACATTCCCTCTCAGAATAACCCTTCATTCCCTCTCACTGTTACCCTTCATTCCCTCTCACTGTTACCCTTCATTCCCTCTCACTATAACCCTTCATTCCCTCTCACTGTTACCCTTCATTCCCTCTCACTGTTACCCTTCATTCCCTCTCACTTTAACCCTTCATTCCCTCTCACTGTAACCCTTCATTCCCTCTCACTGTAACCCTTCATTCCCACTCACTGTTACCCTTCATTCCCTCTCACTGTTACCCTTCATTCCCTCTCACTGTAACCCTTCATTTCCTCTCACTGTAACCCTTCATTCCCTCTCACTGTGACCCTTCATTCCCTCTCACTGTTACCCATCATTCCCTCTCACTGTAACCCTTCATTCCCTCTCACTGTTACCCTTCATTCCCTCTCACTGTGACCCTTCATTTCCTCTCACTGTAACCCTTCATTCCCTCTCACTGTTACCCTTCATTCCCTCTCACTGTTAACCTTCATTCCCTCTCACTGTTACCCTACATTCCCTCTCACTGTTACCCTTCATTCCCTCTCACTGTGACCCTTCATTTCCTCTCACTGTAACCCTTCATTCCCTCTCACTGTAACCCTTCATTCCCTCTCACTGTAACCCTTCATTCCCTCTCACTGTGACCCTTCATTCCCACTCACTGTTACTCTTCATTCCCTCTGACTGTTACCCTTTATTCCCTCTCAGTGTAACCCTTCATTCCCTCTCACTTTAACCCTTCATTCCCTCTCACTGTTACCCTTCATTCCATCTCACTGTTATCCTTCATTCCCTCTCACTTTAACCCTTCATTCCATCTCACTGTTACCCTTCATTCCCTCTCACTGTGACCCTTCATTCCCTCTCACTGTAACCCTTCATTCCCTCTCACTGTTACCCTTCATTCCCTCTGACTGTTACCCTTCATTCCCTCTCACTGTAACCCTTCATTCCCTCTCACTGTGACCCTTCATTTCCTCTCACTGTAACCCTTCATTCCCTCTCACTGTTACCCTTCATTCCCTCTGACTGTTACCCTTCATTCCCTGTCACTGTTAACCTTCATTCCCTCTCACTGTTACCTTTCATTCCCTCTCACTGTGACCCTTCATTCCCTCTCACTGTTACCCTACATTCCCTCTCACTGTTAACCTTCATTCCCTCTCACTGTGACCCTTCATTTCCTCTCACTGTAACCCTTCATTCCCTCTCACTGTAACCCTTCATTCCCTCTCACTGTGACCCTTCATTCCCACTCACTGTTACTCTTCATTCCCTCTGACTGTTACCCTTTATTCCCTCTCAGTGTAACCCTTCATTCCCTCTCACTTTAACCCTTCATTCCCTCTCACTGTTATCCTTCATTCCCTTTCACTGTAACCCTTCATTCCATCTCACTGTTACCCTTCATTCCCTCTCATTGTTATCCTTCATTCCCTCTCACTGTAACCCTTCATTCCCTCTCACTGTTACCCTTCATTCCCTCTCACTGTAACCCTTCATTCCCTCTCACTGTTACTCTTCAATCCCTCTCACTGTAACCCTTCATTCCCTCTCACTGTTACCCTTCATTCCCTCTCACTGTTACCATTCATTCCCTCTCACTATTACCCTTCATTCCCTCTCACTGTTACCCTTCAATCCCTCTCACTGTAACCCTTCATTCCCTCTCACTGTTATCCTTCATTCACCCTCACTGTGACCCTTCATTCCCTCACACTATAAACCTTCATTCCCTCTCACTGTTACCCTTCATTCCCTCTGACTGTTACCCTTCATTCCCTCTCACTGTAACCCCTCATTCCCTCTCACTGTGACCCTTCATTCCCTCTCACTGTGACCCTTCATTCCCTCTCACTGTAACCCTTCATTCCCCCTCACTGTTACCCTACATTCCCTCTCACTGTAAACCTTCATTCCCTCTCACTGTATCCCTACATTCCCTCTCACTGTTACCCTTCATTCCCTCTCACTGTTACTCTTCATTCCCTCTCACTGTTACTCTTCATTCCCTCTCACTGTTATCCTTGATTCCCTCTCACTGTTACCCTTCATTCCCTCTCACTGTGACCCTTCATTTCCTCTCACTGTTACCCTTCATTCCCTCTCACTGTTACCATTCATTCCCTCTCACTGTTACCCTTCCTTCCCTCTCAATGTTTTCCTTCATGCCCTCTCACTCTTACCCTTCACACCCTCTCACTGTTGTCCTTCATTTCCTATCACTGTAACCCTTCATTCCCTCTCACTGTAACCCTTCATTCCCTCTCACTGTTACCCTTCATTCCCTCTCACTGTTACCCTTCATTCCCTCTCACTGTAACCCTTCATTCCCTCTCACTGTAACCCTTCATTCCCTCTCACTGTTACCCTTCATTCCCTCTCACTGTTACCATTCATTCCCTCTTACTGTTACCCTTCATTCCCTCTCAATGTTATCCTTCATTCCCTCTCACTGTTACCCTTCATTCCCTCTCACTGTTACCCTTCATTCCCTCTCCCTGTTACCCTTCATTCCCTCTCAATGTAACCCTTCATTCCCTCTCACTGTTACCCTTCATTCCCTCTCACTGTTACCCTTCATTCCCTCTCACTGTTACCCTTCATTCCCTCTCACTGTTACCCTTCATTTCAGCTCACTGTTACCCTTCATTCCCTCTCACTGTTACCATTCATTCCCTCTCACTGTTGCCCTTCATTCCCTCTCAATGTTATCCTTCATTCCCTCTCACTGTTACCCTTCATTCCCTCTCCCTGTTACCCTTCATTCCCTCTCAATGTAACCCTTCATTCCCTCTCACTGTTACCCTTCATTCCCTCTCACTGTTACCCTTCATTCCCTCTCAATGTTATCCTTCATTCCCTCTCACTGTTACCCTTCATTTCCTCTCACTGTAACCCTTCATTCCCTCTCACTGTGACCCTTCATTTCCTCTCACTGTTATCCTTCATTCCCTCTCAATGTTAACCTTCATTCCCTCTCACTCTTACCCTTCACACCCTCTCACTGTTACCCTTCATTCCCTCCCACTGTTACCATTCATTCCCTCTCACTGTAACCCTTCATTCCCTCTCACTGTGACCCTTCATTCCCTCTTACTGTTACCGTTCATTCCCTCTCACTGTGACCCTTCATTCCCTCTCACTGTGACCCTTCATTTCCTCTCACTGTTACCCTTCATTCCCTCTCACTGTTACCATTCATTCCCTCTCACTGTAACCCTTCATTCCCTCTCACTGTAACCCTTCATTCCCTCTCACTGTTACCCTTCATTCCCTCTCACTGTAACCCTTCATTCCCTCTCACTGTTACCCTTCATTCCCTCTCACTGTTACCCTTCATTCCCTCTCACTGTTACCCTTCATTCCCTCACACTGTAACCCTTCATTCCCTCTCACTGTTACCCTTCATTCCCTCTCACTGTTACCCTTCATTCCCTCTCACTGTTACCCTTCATTCCCTCTCACTGTAACCCTTCATTCTCTCTCAATGTTGCCCTTCACACCCTCTCACTGTTACCCTTCATTCCCTCTGACTGTAACCCTTCATTCCCTCTCAGTGTAACCCTTCATTCCCTCTCACTCTGACCCTTCATTCCCTCTCACTGTATCCCTACATTCCCTCTCACTGTAACCCTTCATTCCCTCTCACTGTAACCCTATATTCCCTCTCACTGTAGCCCTTCATTCCCTCTCACTGTAACCCTACATTCCCTCTCACTGTAACCCTTCATTCCCTCTCACTCTGACCCTTCATTCCCTCTCACTGTAACCCTTCATTCCCTCTCACTGTTACCCTTCATTCCCCCTCACTGTAACCCCTCATTCCCCATCACTGTTACCCTACATTCCCTCTCACTGTAACCCTTCATTCCCTCTCACTGTTACCCTTCATTCCCTCTCACTGTTACCCTTCATTCCCTCTCACTGTTACCCTTTATTCCCTCTCACTGTTACCCTTCATTCCCTCTCACTGTAACACTTCATTCCCTCTCACTGTAACCCTTCATTCCCACTCACTGTTACTCTTCATTCCCTCTCACTGTTACCCTTTATTCCCTCTCACTGTTACCCTTCATTCCCTCTGACTGTTACCCTTCATTCCCTCTCACTGTTACCCTTCATTCCCTCTGACTTTAACCCTTCATTCCCTCTCACTGTAACCCTTCATTCCCTCTCACTCTGACCCTTCATTCCCTCTCACTGTGACCCTTCATTCACTCTCACTGTAACCCTACATTCCCTCTCACTTTAACCCTACATTCCCTCTCACTGTAACCCTTCATTCCCTCTCACTGTAACCCTACATTCCCTCTCACTGTAACCCTTCATTCCATCTCACTGTAACCCTTCATTCCCTCTCACTGTAACCCTACATTCCCTCTCACTATAGCCCTTCATTCCCTCTCACTGTAACCCTACATTCCCTCTCACTGTTACCCTTCATTCCCTCTCACTGTGACCCTTCATTCCCTCTCACTGTAACCCTTCATTCCCTCTCACTGTTACCCTTCATTCCCCCTCACTGTAACCCCTCATTCCCCATTACTGTTACCCTACATTCCCTCTCACTGTAACCCTTCATTCCCTCTCACTGTTACCCTTCATTCCCCCTCACTGTAACCCCTCATTCCCTCTCAATGTAACCCTACATTCCCTCTCACTGTTACTCTTCATTCCCTCTCACTGTTACCCTTCATTCCCTCTCACTCTAACCCTTCATTCCCTCTCACTGTTATCCTTCATTCCCTCTCACTGTAACCCTACATTCCCTCTCACTATAACCCTTCATTCCCTCTCACTGTTACCCTTCATTCCCTCTCACTGTTACCCTTCATTCCCTTTCACTTTAACCCTTCATTCCCTCTCACTGTTACCCTTCATTCCCTCTCACTGTTATCCTTCATTCCCCCTCACTGTTACCCTTCATTCCCTCTCACTGTTATCCTTCATTCCCTCTCACTGAAACCCTTCATTCCCTCTCACTGTTATCCTTCATTCCCTCTCACTGTTACCCTTCATTCCCTCTCACTGTTATCCTTCATTCCCTCTCACTGAAACCCTTCATTCCCTCTCACTGTTATCCTTCATTCCCTCTCACTGAAACCCTTCATTCCCTCTCACTGTTATCCTTCATTCCCTCTCACTGTTACCCCACATTCCCTCTCACTATAACCCTTCATTCCCTCTCACTGTTACCCTTCATTCCCTCTCACTGTTACCCTTCATTCCCTCTCACTTTAACCCTTCATTCCCTCTCACTATAACCCTTCATTCCCTCTCACTGTTACCCTTCATTCCCTCTCACTGTTACCCTTCATTCCCTCTCACTTTAACCCTTCATTCCCTCTCACTGTAACCCTTCATTCCCTCTCACTGTAACCCTTCATTCCCACTCACTGTTACCCTTCATTCCCTCTCACTGTTACCCTTCATTCCCTCTCACTGTAACCCTTCATTTCCTCTCACTGTAACCCTTCATTCCCTCTCACTGTGACCCTTCATTCCCTCTCACTGTTACCCTTCATTCCCTCTCACTGTAACCCTTCATTCCCTCTCACTGTTACCCTTCATTCCCTCTCACTGTGACCCTTCATTTCCTCTCACTGTAACCCTTCATTCCCTCTCACTGTTACCCTTCATTCCCTCTCACTGTTAACCTTCATTCCCTCTCACTGTTACCCTACATTCCCTCTCACTGTTACCCTTCATTCCCTCTCACTGTGACCCTTCATTTCCTCTCACTGTAACCCTTCATTCCCTCTCACTGTAACCCTTCATTCCCTCTCACTGTAACCCTTCATTCCCTCTCACTGTCACCCTTCAACTCCACTCACTGTTACTCTTCATTCCCTCTGACTGTTACCCTTTATTCCCTCTCAGTGTAACCCTTCATTCCCTCTCACTTTAACCCTTCATTCCCTCTCACTGTTATCCTTCATTCCCTCTCACTGTAACCCTTCATTCCATCTCACTGTTACCCTTCATTCCCTCTCGCTGTGACCCTTCATTCCCTCTCACTGTAACCCTTCATTCCCTCTCACTGTTACCCTTCATTCCCTCTGACTGTTACCCTTCATTCCCTCTCACTGTAACCCTTCATTCCCTCTCACTGTGACCCTTCATTTCCTCTCACTGTGACCCTTCATTCCCTCTCACTGTTACCCTTCATTCCCTCTCACTGTTACCTTTCATTCCCTCTCACTGTGACCCTTCATTCCCTCTCACTGTTACCCTACATTCCCTCTCACTGTTACCCTTCATTCCCTCTCACTGTGACCCTTCATTTCCTCTCACTGTAACCCTTCATTCCCTCTCACTGTAACCCTTCATTCCCTCTCACTGTGACCCTTCATTCCCTCTCACTGTTATCCTTCATTCCCTCTCACTGTAACCCTTCATTCCATCTCACTGTTACCCTTCATTCCCTCTCACTGTTATCCTTCATTCCCTCTCACTGTAACCCTTCATTCCCTCCCACTGTTACCCTTCATTCCCTCTCACTGTAACCCTTCATTCCCTCTCACTGTTACTCTTCAATCCCTCTCACTGGAACCCTTCATTCCCTCTCAATGTTACCCTACATTCCCACTCACTGTTACTCTTCATTCCCTCTGACTGTTACCCTTTATTCCCTCTCAGTGTAACCCTTCATTCCCTCTCACTTTAACCCTTCATTCCCTCTCACTGTTATCCTTCATTCCCTCTCACTGTAACCCTTCATTCCATCTCACTGTTACCCTTCATTCCCTCTCACTGTTATCCTTCATTCCCTCTCACTGTTACCCTTCATTCCCTCTCACTGTTACCCTTCATTCCCTCTCACTGTAACCCTTCATTCCCTCTCACTGTTACTCTTCAATCCCTCTCACTGTAACCCTTCATTCCCTCTCAATGTTACCCTTCATTCCCTCTCACAGTTACCATTCATTCCCTCTCACTGTTACCCTTCATTCCCTCTCACTGTTACCCTTCAATCCCTCTCACTGTAACCCTTCATTCCCTCTCACTGTTATCCTTCATTCACCCTCACTGTGACCCTTCATTCCCTCACACTATAAACCTTCATTCCCACTGACTGTTACCCTTCATTCCCTCTCACTGTTACCCTTCATTCCCTCTCACTGTTACCCTTCATTCCCTCTCACTGTTATCCTTCATTCCCTCTCAATGTGACCCTTCCTTCACTCTCTCTCTGACCCTTCATTCCCTCTCACTGTGAACCTTCATTCCCTCTCACTGTTACCCTTCATTCCCTCTGACTGTGACCCTTCATTCCCTCTCACTGTAACCCTTCATTCCCTCTCACTGAGACCCTTCATTCCCTCTCACTGTGACCCTTCATTCCCTCTCACTGTAACCCTTCATTCCCCCTCACTGTTACCCTACATTCCCTCTCACTGTAACCCTTCATTCCCTCTCACTGTAACCCTACATTCCCTCTCACTGTTACCCTTCATTCCCTATCACTGTTACTCTTCATTCCCTCTCACTGTTACCCTTCATTCCCTCTCACTATAACCCTTCATTCCCTCTCAATGTTATCCTTCATTCCCTCTCACTGTAACCCTACATTCCCTCTCACTATAACCCTTCATTCCCTCTCACTGTTACCCTTCATTCCCTCTCACTGTTACCCTTCATTCCCTCTGACTGTTACCCTTCATTCCCTCTCACTGTGACCCTTCATTCCCTCTCACTGTGACCCTTCATTCCCTCTCACTGTAACCCTTCATTCCCTTTCACTGTAACCCTTCATTCCCTCTCACTGTTACCCTTCATTCCCTCTCACTTTAACCCTTCATTCCCTCTCTCTGTTACTCTTCATTCCCTCTCACTTTTTTTATTCATTCCCTCTCACTGTTACTCTTCATTCCCTCTCACTGTTACCCTTCAGTCCCTCTCACTGTTATCCTTCATTCCCTCTCACTGTTACCCTTCATTCCCTCTGACTGTTACTCTTCATTCCCTCTCACTGTAACCCTTCATTCCCTCTCACTGTTACCCTTCATTCCCTCTGACTGTTAGCCTTCATTCCCTCTCACTATAACCCTTCAGTCCCTCTGACTGTTATCCTTCATTCCCTCTCACTGTAATCCTTCATTCCCTCTCACTATAACCCTTCATTCCCTCTCACTGTGACCCTTCATTCCCTCTCACTGTTATCCTTCATTCCCTCTCACTGTAACCCTTCATTCCCTCTCACTGTTACCCTTCATTCCCTCTCACGATAACCCTTCATTCCCTCTCACTGTTATCCTTCATTCCCTCTCACTGTAACCCTACATTCCCTCTCACTATAACCCTTCATTCCCTCTCACTGTTACCCTTCAGTCCCTCTCACTGTTACCCTTCATTCCTTCTCACTGTTACCCTTCATTCCCTCTCACTGTAACCCTACATTCCCTCTCACTTTTGTCCTTCATTCCCTCTCACTGTAACCCTTCATTCCCTCTCACTGTTACCCTACATTCCCTCTCACTGTTACCCTTCATTCCCTCTCACTGTAACCCTTCATTCCCCATTACTGTTACCCTACATTCCCTCTCGCTGTTACCCTTCATTCCCTCTCACTGTTACCCTTCATTCCCTCTCACTGTTACCCTTCATTCCCTCTGACTGTTACTCTTCATTCCCTCTCACTGTTACCCTTCAGTCCCTCTCACTATAACCCTTCATTCCCTCTCACTGTTACCCTTCATTCCCTCTGACTGTTACCCTTCATTCCCTCTCACTATAACCCTTCAGTCCCTCTCACTGTTATCCTTCATTCCCTCTCACTGTAATCCTACATTCCCTCTCACTATAACCCTTCATTCCCTCTCACTGTTACCCTTCATTCCCTCTCACTGTTACCCTTCATTCCCTCTCACGATAACCCTTCATTCCCTCTCACTGTTATCCTTCATTCCCTCTCACTGTAACCCTACATTCCCTCTCACTGTTACCCTTCATTCCCTCTCACTGTTATCCTTCATTCCCTCTCACTGTTACCCTTCAGTCCCTCTCACTGTTACCCTTCATTCCTTCTCACTGTTACCCTTCATTCCCTCTCACTGTAACCCTACATTCCCTCTCACTTTTGTCCTTCATTCCCTCTCACTGTAACCCTTCATTCCCTCTCACTGTTACCCTACATTCCCTCTCACTGTTACCCTTCATTCCCTCTCACTGTAACCCTTCATTCCCCATTACTGTTACCCTACATTCCCTCTCACTGTTACCCTTCATTCCCTCTCACTGTTACCCTTCATTCCCTCTACACTGTTACCCTTCATTCCCTCTCACTGTAACCCTTCATTCCCTCTCACTGTTACCCTTCATTCCCTCTCACTGTTATCCTTCATTCCCTCTCACTGAAACCCTTCATTTCCTCTCACTGTTATCCTTCATTCCCTCTCACTGTAACCCTTCATTCCCTCTCACTGTTACCCTTCATTCCCTCTCACTGTTACCCTTCATTCCCTCTCACTGTAACCCTTCATTTCCTCTCACTGTGACCCTTCATTCCCTCTCACTGTTACCCTTCATTCCCTCTCACTGTAACCCTTCATTCCCTCTCACTGTTATCCTTCATTCCCTCTCACTGTAACCCTTCATTCCCTCTCACTGTAACCCTTCATTCCCTCTCACTGTTACCCTTCATTCCCTCTCAATGTTACCCATCATTCCCTCTCACTGTTACCCTTCATTCCCTCTCACTGTAACCCTTCATTCCCTCTCACTGTTACCCTTCATTCCCTCTCACTGTTACCCATCATTCCCTCTCACTGTTACCCTTCATTCCCTCTCACTGTAACCCTTCATTTCCTCTCACTGTAACCCTTCATTCCCTCTCACTGTAACCCTTCATTCCCTCTCACTGTGACCCTTCATTCCCTCTCACTGTAACCCTTCATTCCCTCTCACTGTTACCCTTCATTCCCTCTCACTGTTACCCTTCATTCCCTCTCACTGTTACCCATCATTCCCTCTCACTGTAACCCTTCATTCCCTCTCACTGTTACCCTTCATTCCCTCTCACTGTTACCCTTCATTCCCTCTCACAGTAACCCTTCATTCCCTCTCACTGTAACCCTTCATTCCCACTCACTGTTACTCTTCATTCCCTCTGACTGTTACCCTTTATTCCCTGTCAGTGTAACCCTTCATTCCCTCTCACTTTAACCCTTCATTCCCTCTCACTGTTATCCTTCATTCCCTCTCACTGTAACCCTTCATTCCCTCTCACTGTAACCCTTCATTCCCTCTCACTGTTACCCTTCATTCCCTCTCACTGTGACCCTTCATTCCCTCTCACTGTTACCCTTCATTCCCTCTCACTATTATCCTTCATTCCCTCTCACTGTGACCCTTCATTCCATCTCACTGTAACCCTTCATTCCCTCTCACTGTAACCCTTCATTCCGTCTCACTGTAACCCTTCATTCCCTCTCTCTGTAACCCTTCATTCCCTCTCACTGTGACCCTTCATTCCCTCTCACTGTAACCCTTCATTCCCTCTCACTGTAACCCTTCATTCCCTCTCACTGTTACCCTTCATTTCCTCTCACTGTAACCCTTCATTCCCTCTCTCTGTAACCCTTCAATCCCTCTCACTGTGACCCTTCATTCCCTCTCACTGTGACCCTTCATTCCCTCTCACTGTGACCCTTCATTCCCTCTCACTGTAACCCTTCATTCCCTCTCACTGTAACCCTTCATTCCCTCTCACTGTTACCCTTCATTCCCTCTCACTGTAACCCTTCATTCCCTCTCACTGTAACCCTTCATTCCCTCTCACTGTAACCCTTCATTCCCTCTCACTGTTACCCTTCATTCCCTCTCACTGTTACCCTTCATTCCCTCTCACTGTTACCCTTCATTCCCTCTCACAGTAACCCTTCATTCCCTCTCACTGTTACCCTTCATTCCCTCTCACTGTTACCCATCATTCCCTCTCACTGTTACCCTTCATTCCCTCTCACTGTAACCCTTCATTCCCTCTCACTGTTACTCTTCATTCCCTCTGACTGTAACCCTTCATTCCCTCTCACTGTTACCCTTCTTTCCCTCTCACTGTTACTCTTCATTCCCTCTGACTGTAACCCTTCATTCCCTCTACTGTTACCCATCATTCCCTCTCACTGTTACCCTTCATTCCCTCTCACTGTAACCCTTCATTCCCTCTCACTGTTACTCTTCATTCCCTCTGACTGTAACCCTTCATTCCCTCTCACTGTTACCCTTCATTCCCTCTCACTGTAACCCTTCATTCCCTCTCACTGTTACTCTTCATTCCCTCTGACTGTAACCCTTCATTCCCTCTCACTGTTACCCTTCATTCCCTCTCACTGTAACACTTCATTTCGTCTCACTATAACCCTTCATTCCCTCTCACTGTAACCCTTCATTCCCTCTCACTGTTAACCTTCATTCCCTCTCTCTGTAACCCTTCATTCCCTCTCACTGTGACCCTTCATTCCCTCTCACTGTAACCCTTCATTCCCTCTCACTGTTACCCTTCATTCCCTCTCACTGTAACACTTCATTTCCTCTCACTGTAACCCTTCATTCCCTCTCACTGTAACCCTTCATTCCCTCTCACTGTTACCCTTCACACCCTCTCACTGTTGCCCTTCATTTCCTCTCACTGTAACCCTTCATTCCCTCTCACTGTGACCCTTCATTTCCTCTCACTGTTACCCTTCATTCCCTCTCACTGTTACCCTTCATTCCCTCTCACTGTTACCATTCATTCCCTCTCACTGTTACCCTTCATTCCCTCTCAATGTTAACCTTCATTCCTTCTCACTCTTACCCTTCACTCCCTCTCACTGTTGCCCTTCATTTCCTCTCACTGTAACCCTTCATTCCCTCTCATTGTAACCCTTCATTCCCTCTCACTGTTACCCTTCATTCCCTCTCACTGTAACCCTTCATTCCTTCTCACTGTTACCCTTCATTCCCTCTCACTGTTACCCTTCATTCCCTCTCACTGTTACCCTTCCTTCCCTCTCACTGTGACCCTTCATTCCCTCTCACTGTTACCCTTCATTCCCTCTCACTGTAACCCTTCATTCCCTCTCACTGTTACCCTTCATTCCCTCTCACTGTTACCATTCATTCCCTCTCACTGTTACCCCTCATTCCCTCTCAATGTTAACATTCATTCCCTCTCACTGTTACCATTCATTCCCTCTTACTGTTACCCTTCATTCCCTCTCAATGTTGCCCTTCACACCCTCTCACTGTTACCCTTCATTCCCTCTGCCTGTAACACTTCATTCCCTCTCACTGTGACCCTTCATTCCCTCTCACTCTGACCCTTCATTCCCTCTCACTGTAACCCTACATTCCCTCTCACTGTAGACCTTCATTCCCTCTCACTGTAACCCTACATTCCCTCTCACGGTAACCCTTCATTCCCTCTCACTGTAACCCTTCATTCCCTCTCACTGTAACCCTACATTCCCTCTCACTGTAGCCCTTCATTCCCTCTCACTGTAACCCTTCATTCCCTCTCACTCTGACCCTTCATTCCCTCTCACTGTAACCCTTCATTCCCTCTCACTGTTACCCTTCATTCCCTCTCACGATAACGCTTCATTCCCTCTCACTGTTACCCTTCATTCCCTCTCACTGTTATCCTTCATTCCCCCTCACTGTTACCCTTCATTCCCTCTCACTGTTATCCTTCATTCCCTCTCACTGAAACCCTTCATTCCCTCTCACTGTTACCCTTCATTCCCTCTCACTGTTACCCTTCATTCCCTCTCATTGTTACCCTTCATTCCCTCTCACTGTTATCCTTCATTCCCTCTCACTGTAACCCTTCATTCCCTCTCACTGTTACCCTTCATTCCCTCTCAGTTACCCTTCATTCCCTCTCACTGTTAAGATTCATTCCCTCTCACTTTAACCCTTCATTCCCTCTCACTGATACCCTTCATTCCCTCTCACTGTTATCCTTCATTCCCTCTCACTGTAACCCTTCATTCCCTCTCACTGTTACCCTTCATTCCCTCTCAGTTACCCTTCATTCCCTCTCAATGTTACCCATCATTCCCTCTCACTGTTACCCTTCATTCCCTCTCACTGTTACCCTTCATTCCCTCTCACTGTTACCCATCATTCCCTCTCACTGTTACCCTTCATTCCCTCTCACTGTAACCCTTCATTCCCTCTCACTGTTATCCTTCATTCCCTCTCACTGTAACCCTTCATTCCCTCTCACTGTAACCCTTCATTCCCTCTCACTGTTACCCTTCATTCCCTCTCAATGTTACCCATCATTCCCTCTCACTGTTACCCTTCATTCCCTCTCACTGTAACCCTTCATTCCCTCTCACTGTTACCCTTCATTCCCTCTCACTGTTACCCATCATTCCCTCTCACTGTTACCCTTCATTCCCTCTCACTGTAACCCTTCATTTCCTCTCACTGTAACCCTTCATTCCCTCTCACTGTAACCCTTCATTCCCTCTCACTGTGACCCTTCATTCCCTCTCACTGTAACCCTTCATTCCCTCTCACTGTTACCCTTCATTCCCTCTCACTGTTACCCTTCATTCCCTCTCACTGTTACCCATCATTCCCTCTCACTGTAACCCTTCATTCCCTCTCACTATTACCCTTCATTCCCTCTCACTGTTACCCTTCATTCCCTCTCACAGTAACCCTTCATTCCCTCTCACTGTAACCCTTCATTCCCACTCACTGTTACTCTTCATTCCCTCTGACTGTTACCCTTTATTCCCTGTCAGTGTAACCCTTCATTCCCTCTCACTTTAACCCTTCATTCCCTCTCACTGTTATCCTTCATTCCCTCTCACTGTAACCCTTCATTCCCTCTCACTGTAACCCTTCATTCCCTCTCACTGTTACCCTTCATTCCCTCTCACTGTGACCCTTCATTCCCTCTCACTGTGACCCTTCATTCCCTCTCACTGTAACCCTTCATTCCCTCTCACTGTAACCCTTCATTCCGTCTCACTGTAACCCTTCATTCCCTCTCTCTGTAACCCTTCATTCCCTCTCACTGTGACCCTTCATTCCCTCTCACTGTAACCCTTCATTCCCTCTCACTGTAACCCTTCATTCCCTCTCACTGTTACCCTTCATTTCCTCTCACTGTAACCCTTCAATCCCTCTCACTGTGACCCTTCATTCCCTCTCACTGTGACCCTTCATTCCCTCTCACTGTGACCCTTCATTCCCTCTCACTGTAACCCTTCATTCCCTCTCACTGTAACCCTTCATTCCCTCTCACTGTTACCCTTCATTCCCTCTCACTGTAACCCTTCATTCCCTCTCACTGTAACCCTTCATTCCCTCTCACTGTAACCCTTCATTCCCTCTCACTGTTACCCTTCATTCCCTCTCACTGTTACCCTTCATTCCCTCTCACTGTTACCCTTCATTCCCTCTCACAGTAACCCTTCATTCCCTCTCACTGTTACCCTTCATTCCCTCTCACTGTTACCCATCATTCCCTCTCACTGTTACCCTTCATTCCCTCTCACTGTAACCCTTCATTCCCTCTCACTGTTACTCTTCATTCCCTCTGACTGTAACCCTTCATTCCCTCTCACTGTTACCCTTCTTTCCCTCTCACTGTTACTCTTCATTCCCTCTGACTGTAACCCTTCATTCCCTCTACTGTTACCCATCATTCCCTCTCACTGTTACCCTTCATTCCCTCTCACTGTAACCCTTCATTCCCTCTCACTGTTACTCTTCATTCCCTCTGACTGTAACCCTTCATTCCCTCTCACTGTTACCCTTCATTCCCTCTCACTGTAACCCTTCATTCCCTCTCACTGTTACTCTTCATTCCCTCTGACTGTAACCCTTCATTCCCTCTCACTGTTACCCTTCATTCCCTCTCACTGTAACACTTCATTTCGTCTCACTATAACCCTTCATTCCCTCTCACTGTAACCCTTCATTCCCTCTCACTGTTAACCTTCATTCCCTCTCTCTGTAACCCTTCATTCCCTCTCACTGTGACCCTTCATTCCCTCTCACTGTAACCCTTCATTCCCTCTCACTGTTACCCTTCATTCCCTCTCACTGTAACACTTCATTTCCTCTCACTGTAACCCTTCATTCCCTCTCACTGTAACCCTTCATTCCCTCTCACTGTTACCCTTCACACCCTCTCACTGTTGCCCTTCATTTCCTCTCACTGTAACCCTTCATTCCCTCACACTGTGACCCTTCATTTCCTCTCACTGTTACCCTTCATTCCCTCTCACTGTTACCCTTCATTCCCTCTCACTGTTACCATTCATTCCCTCTCACTGTTACCCTTCATTCCCTCTCAATGTTAACCTTCATTCCCTCTCACTCTTACCCTTCACACCCTCTCACTGTTGCCCTTCATTTCCTCTCACTGTAACCCTTCATTCCCTCTCATTGTAACCCTTCATTCCCTCTCACTGTTACCCTTCATTCCCTCTCACTGTAACCCTTCATTCCTTCTCACTGTTACCCTTCATTCCCTCTCACTGTTACCCTTCATTCCCTCTCACTGTTACCCTTCCTTCCCTCTCACTGTGACCCTTCATTCCCTCTCACTGTTACCCTTCATTCCCTCTCACTGTTACCCTTCATTCCCTCTCACTGTTACCATTCATTCCCTCTCACTGTTACCCCTCATTCCCTCTCAATATTAACATTCATTCCCTCTCACTGTTACCATTCATTCCCTCTTACTGTTACCCTTCATTCCCTCTCAATGTTGCCCTTCACACCCTCTCACTGTAACACTTCATTCCCTCTCACTGTGACCCTTCATTCCCTCTCACTCTGACCCTTCATTCCCTCTCACTGTAAACCTACATTCCCTCTCACTGTAGACCTTCATTCCCTCTCACTGTAACCCTACATTCCCTCTCACGGTAACCCTTCATTCCCTCTCACTGTAACCCTTCATTCCCTCTCACTGTAACCCTACATTCCCTCTCACTGTAGCCCTTCATTCCCTCTCACTGTAACCCTTCATTCCCTCTCACTCTGACCCTTCATTCCCTCTCACTGTAACCCTTCATTCCCTCTCACTGTTACCCTTCATTCCCTCTCACGATAACGCTTCATTCCCTCTCACTGTTACCCTTCATTCCCTCTCACTGTTATCCTTCATTCCCCCTCACTGTTACCCTTCATTCCCTCTCACTGTTATCCTTCATTCCCTCTCACTGAAACCCTTCATTCCCTCTCACTGTTACCCTTCATTCCCTCTCACTGCTACCCTTCATTCCCTCTCATTGTTACCCTTCATTCCCTCTCACTGTTATCCTTCATTCCCTCTCACTGTAACCCTTCATTCCCTCTCACTGTTACCCTTCATTCCCTCTCAGTTACCCTTCATTCCCTCTCACTGTAACCCTTCATTCCCTCTCACTGTTAACCTTCATTCCCTCTCTCTGTAACCCTTCATTCCCTCTCACTGTGACCCTTCATTCCCTCTCACTGTAACCCTTCATTCCCTCTCACTGTTACTCTTCATTCCCTCTCACTGTAACACTTCATTTCCTCTCACTGTAACCCTTCATTCCCTCTCACTGTAACCCTTCATTCCCTCTCACTGTTACCCTTCACACCCTCTCACTGTTGCCCTTCATTTCCTCTCACTGTAACCCTTCATTCCCTCTCACTGTGACCCTTCATTTCCTCTCACTGTTACCCTTCATTCCCTCTCACTGTTACCCTTCATTCCCTCTCACTGTTACCATTCATTCCCTCTCACTGTTACCCTTCATTCCCTCTCAATGTTAACCTTCATTCCCTCTCACTCTTACCCTTCACACCCTCTCACTGTTGCCCTTCATTTCCTCTCACTGTAACCCTTCATTCCCTCTCATTGTAACCCTTCATTCCCTCTCACTGTTACCCTTCATTCCCTCTCACTGTAACCCTTCATTCCTTCTCACTGTTACCCTTCATTCCCTCTCACTGTTACCCTTCATTCCCTCTCACTGTTACCCTTCCTTCCCTCTCACTGTGACCCTTCATTCCCTCTCACTGTTACCCTTCATTCCCTCTCACTGTTACCCTTCATTCCCTCTCACTGTTACCATTCATTCGCTCTCACTGTTACCCCTCATTCCCTCTCAATATTAACATTCATTCCCTCTCACTGTTACCATTCATTCCCTCTTACTGTTACCCTTCATTCCCTCTCAATGTTGCCCTTCACACCCTCTCACTGTTACCCTTCATTCCCTCTGCCTGTAACACTTCATTCCCTCTCACTGTGACCCTTCATTCCCTCTCACTCTGACCCTTCATTCCCTCTCACTGTAACCCTACATTCCCTCTCACTGTAGACCTTCATTCCCTCTCACTGTAACCCTACATTCCCTCTCACGGTAACCCTTCATTCCCTCTCACTGTAACCCTTCATTCCCTCTCACTGTAACCCTACATTCCCTCTCACTGTAGCCCTTCATTCCCTCTCACTGTAACCCTTCATTCCCTCTCACTCTGACCCTTCATTCCCTCTCACTGTAACCCTTCATTCCCTCTCACTGTTACCCTTCATTCCCTCTCACGATAACGCTTCATTCCCTCTCACTGTTACCCTTCATTCCCTCTCACTGTTATCCTTCATTCCCCCTCACTGTTACCCTTCATTCCCTCTCACTGTTATCCTTCATTCCCTCTCACTGAAACCCTTCATTCCCTCTCACTGTTACCCTTCATTCCCTCTCACTGCTACCCTTCATTCCCTCTCATTGTTACCCTTCATTCCCTCTCACTGTTATCCTTCATTCCCTCTCACTGTAACCCTTCATTCCCTCTCACTGTTACCCTTCATTCCCTCTCAGTTACCCTTCATTCCCTCTCACTGTTATCCTTCATTCCCTCTCACTTTAACCCTTCATTCCCTCTCACTGTTACCCTTCATTCGCTCTCACTGTTATCCTTCATTCCCTCTCACTGTAACCCTTCATTCCCTCTCACTGTTACCCTTCATTCCCTCTCAGTTACCCTTCATTCCCTCTCACTGTTATCCTTCATTCCCTATCACTGTAACCCTTCATTCCCTCTCACTGTCACCCTTCATTCCCTCTCACTGTTACCCTTCATTCCCTCTCAATGTTACCCATCATTCCCTCTCACTGTTACCCTTCATTCCCTCTCACTGTTATCCTTCATTCCCTCTCACTGTTACCCTTCATTCCCTCTCACTGTTACCCATCATTCCCTCTCACTGTTACCCTTCATTCCCTCTCACTGTAACCCTTCATTCCCTCTCACTGTAACCCTTCATTCCCTCTCACTGTTACCCTTCATTCCCTCTCAATGTTACCCATCATTCCCTCTCACTGTTACTCTTCATTCCCTCTCACTGTAACCCTTCATTCCCTCTCACTGTAACCCTTCATTCCCTCTCACTGTTACCCTTCATTCCCTCTGACTGTTACCCTGCATTCCCTCTCACTGTAACCCTTTATTCCCTCTCAGTGTAACCCTTCATTCGCTCTCACTGTAACCCTTCATTCCCTCTCACTGTAACCCTTCATTCCCTCTCACTGTTACCGTTCAGTCCCTCTCACTGTTACCCTTCAGTCCCTCTCACTTTAACCCTTCATTCCCTCTCACTGTTACCCTTCATTCCCTCTCACTGTTATCCTTCATTCCCTCTCACTGTTACCCTTCATTCCCTCTCACTGTTACCCTTCATTCCCTCTCACTGTAACCCTTCATTCCCTCTCACTGTTACCCTTCATTCCCTCTCACTGTAACCCTTCATTCCCTCTCACTGTTACCCTTCATTCCCTCTCACTGTAACCCTTCATTCCCTCTCACTGTGACCCTTCATTCCCTCGCACTATAACCCTTCATTCCCTCTCACTGTTACCCTTCATTCCCTCTCACTGTTATCCTTCATTCCCTCTCACTGTTACCCTTCATTCCCTCTCACTGTTACCCTTCATTCCCTCTCACTGTAACCCTTCATTCCCTCTCACTGTTACCCTTCATTCACTCTCACTGTAACCCTTCATTCCCTCTCACTGTTACCCTTCATTCCCTCTCACTGTAACCCTTCATTCCCTCTCACTGTGACCCTTCATTCCCTCGCACTATAACCCTTCATTCCCTCTCACTGTTATCCTTCATTCCCTCTCACTGTTACCCTTCATTCCCTCTCACTGTTACCCTTCATTCCCTCTCACTGTAACCCTTCATTCCCTCTCACTGTTACCCTTCATTCCCTCTCACTGTTACCATTCATTCCCTCTGACTGGGACCCTTCATTCCCTCTCACTGTTACCCTTCATTCCCTCTCACTGTGACCCTTCATTACCTCTCACTGTAACCCTTCATTCCCTCTCACTGTAACCCTTCATTCCCTCTCACTGTTACCCTTCATTCCCTCTCTCTGTAACCCTTCATTCCCTCTCACTGTGACCCTTCATTCCCTCTCACTATAACCCTTCATTCCCTCTCACTGTGACCCTTCATTCCCTCTCACTGTTACCCTTCATTCCCTCTCACTGTTACCCTTCATTCCCTCTCACTGTAACCCTTCATTCCCTCTCATTGTTATCCTTCATTCCCTCTCACTGTGACCCTTCATTCCCTCTCACTGTTACCCTTCATTCCCTCTCACTGTAACCCTTCATTCCCTCTCATTGTTTCCATTCATTCCCTCTCACTGTTACCCTTCATTCCCTCTCACTGTAACCCTTCATTCACTCTCATTGTTACCATTCATTCCCTCTCACTGTAACCCTTCATTCCCTCTCACTGTTACCCTTCACTCCCTCTCACTGTTACCCTTCATTCGCTCTCACTGTTACCCTTCATTCCCTCGCACTGTAACCCTTCATTCCCTCTCACTGTGACCCTTCATTCCCTCTCACTGTGACCCTTCATTCCCTCTCACTGTTACCCTTCATTTCCTCTCACTGTAACCCTTCATTCCCTCTCACTGTTACCCTTCATTCCCTCTGACTGTTTCCCTTCATTCCCTCTCACTGAAACCCTTTATTCCCTCTCAGTGCGACCCTTCATTCCCTCTCAGTGTAACCCTTCATTCCCTCTCACTGTAACCCTTCATTCCCTCTCACTGTAACCCTTCATTCCCTCTCACTGTTATCCTTCATTCCCCCTCACTGTTACCCTTCATTCCCTCTCACTGTTATCCTTCATTGCCACTCACTGTAACCCTTCATTCCCTCTCACTGTTACCCTTCATTCCCTCTCACTGTTATCCTTCATTCCCACTCACTGTAACCCTTCATTCCCTCTCACTGTTACCCTTCATTCCCTCTCAGTTACCCTTCATTCCCTCTCACTGTTATCCTTCAATCCCTCTCACTTTAACCCTTCATTCCCTCTCAGTGTTACCCTTCATTCCCTCTCACTGTTATCCTTCATTCCCTCTCACTGTAACCCTTCATTCCCTCTTCCTGTTACCCTTCATTCCCTCTCACTGTAACCCTTCATTCCCTCTCACTGTAACCCTTCATTCCCTCTGACTTTAATCCTTCATTCCCTCTCACTGTAACCCTTCATTCCCTCTCACTGTTACCCTTTATTTCCTCTCACTGTTACCCTTCATTTCCTCTCACTGTTACCCTTCATTCCCTCTCACTGTGACCCTTCATTCCCTCTCACTGTAACCCTTCATTCCATCTCACTGTAACCCTTCATTCCCTCTCACTGTGACCCTTCATTCCCTCTCACTGTTACCCTTCATTCCCTCTCACTGTTACTCTTCATTCCCTCTGACTGTAACCCTTCATTCCCTCTCACTGTTACCCTTCATTCCCTCTCACTGTAACCCTTCATTCCCTCTCACTGTTACTCTTCATTCCCTCTGACTGTAACCCTTCATTCCCTCTCACTGTTACCCTTCATTCCCTCTCACTGTAACACTTCATTTCGTCTCACTATAACCCTTCATTCCCTCTCACTGTAACCCTTCATTCCCTCTCACTGTTAACCTTCATTCCCTCTCTCTGTAACCCTTCATTCCCTCTCACTGTGACCCTTCATTCCCTCTCACTGTAACCCTTCATTCCCTCTCACTGTTACCCTTCATTCCCTCTCACTGTAACACTTCATTTCCTCTCACTGTAACCCTTCATTCCCTCTCACTGTAACCCTTCATTCCCTCTCACTGTTACCCTTCACACCCTCTCACTGTTGCCCTTCATTTCCTCTCACTGTAACCCTTCATTCCCTCTCACTGTGACCCTTCATTTCCTCTCACTGTTACCCTTCATTCCCTCTCACTGTTACCCTTCATTCCCTCTCACTGTTACCATTCATTCCCTCTCACTGTTACCCTTCATTCCCTCTCAATGTTAACCTTCATTCCCTCTCACTCTTACCCTTCACACCCTCTCACTGTTGCCCTTCATTTCCTCTCACTGTAACCCTTCATTCCCTCTCATTGTAACCCTTCATTCCCTCTCACTGTTACCCTTCATTCCCTCTCACTGTAACCCTTCATTCCTTCTCACTGTTACCCTTCATTCCCTCTCACTGTTACCCTTCATTCCCTCTCACTGTTTCCCTTCCTTCCGTCTCACTGTGACCCTTCATTCCCTCTCACTGTTACCCTTCATTCCCTCTCACTGTTACCCTTCATTCCCTCTCACTGTTACCATTCATTCCCTCTCACTGTTACCCCTCATTCCCTCTCAATGTTAACATTCATTCCCTCTCACTGTTACCATTCATTCCCTCTCACTGTGACCCTTCATTCCCTCTCACTCTGACCCTTCATTCCCTCTCACTGTAACCCTACATTCCCTCTCACTGTAGACCTTCATTCCCTCTCACTGTAACCCTACATTCCCTCTCACGGTAACCCTTCATTCCCTCTCACTGTAACCCTTCATTCCCTCTCACTGTAACCCTACATTCCCTCTCACTGTAGCCCTTCATTCCCTCTCACTGTAACCCTTCATTCCCTCTCACTCTGACCCTTCATTCCCTCTCACTGTAACCCTTCATTCCCTCTCACTGTTACCCTTCATTCCCTCTCACGATAACGCTTCATTCCCTCTCACTGTTACCCTTCATTCCCTCTCACTGTTATCCTTCATTCCCCCTCACTGTTACCCTTCATTCCCTCTCACTGTGACCCTTCATTCCCTCTCACTGAAACCCTTCATTCCCTCTCACTGTTACCCTTCATTCCCTCTCACTGTTACCCTTCATTCCCTCTCATTGTTACCCTTCATTCCCTCTCACTGTTATCCTTCATTCCCTCTCACTGTAACCCTTCATTCCCTCTCACTGTTACCCTTCATTCCCTCTCAGTTACCCTTCATTCCCTCTCACTGTTATCCTTCATTCCCTCTCACTTTAACCCTTCATTCCCTCTCACTGTTACCCTTCATTCCCTCTCACTGTTATCCTTCATTCCCTCTCACTGTAACCCTTCATTCCCTCTCACTGTTACCCTTCATTCCCTCTCAGTTACCCTTCATTCCCTCTCACTGTTATCCTTCATTCCCTATCACTGTAACCCTTCATTCCCTCTCACTGTCACCCTTCATTCCCTCTCACTGTTACCCTTCATTCCCTCTCAATGTTACCCATCATTCCCTCTCACTGTTACCCTTCATTCCCTCTCACTGTTATCCTTCATTCCCTCTCACTGTTACCCTTCATTCCCTCTCACTGTTACCCATCATTCCCTCTCACTGTTACCCTTCATTCCCTCTCACTGTAACCCTTCATTCCCTCTCACTGTAACCCTTCATTCCCTCTCACTGTTACCCTTCATTCCCTCTCAATGTTACCCATCATTCCCTCTCACTGTTACTCTTCATTCCCTCTCACTGTAACCCTTCATTCCCTCTCACTGTAACCCTTCATTCCCTCTCACTGTTACCCTTCATTCCCTCTGACTGTTACCCTGCATTCCCTCTCACTGTAACCCTTTATTCCCTCTCAGTGTAACCCTTCATTCGCTCTCACTGTAACCCTTCATTCCCTCTCACTGTAACCCTTCATTCCCTCTCACTGTTACCCTTCAGTCCCTCTCACTGTTACCCTTCAGTCCCTCTCACTGTAACCCTTCATTCCCTCTCACTCTGACCCTTCATTCCCTCTCACTGTAACCCTTCATTCCCTCTCACTGTTACCCTTCATTCCCTCTCACGATAACGCTTCATTCCCTCTCACTGTTACCCTTCATTCCCTCTCACTGTTATCATTCATTCCCCCTCACTGTTACCCTTCATTCCCTCTCACTGTTATCCTTCATTCCCTCTCACTGAAACCCTTCATTCCCTCTCACTGTTACCCTTCATTCCCTCTCACTGTTACCCTTCATTCCCTCTCATTGTTACCCTTCATTCCCTCTCACTGTTATCCTTCATTCCCTCTCACTGTAACCCTTCATTCCCTCTCACTGTTACCCTTCATTCCCTCTCAGTTACCCTTCATTCCCTCTCACTGTTATCCTTCATTCCCTCTCACTTTAACCCTTCATTCCCTCTCACTGTTACCCTTCATTCCCTCTCACTGTTATCCTTCATTCCCTCTCACTGTAACCCTTCATTCCCTCTGACTTTAATCCTTCATTCCCTCTCACTGTAACCCTTCATTCCCTCTCACTGTTATCCTTCATTCCCTATCACTGTAACCCTTCATTCCCTCTCACTGTCACCCTTCATTCCCTCTCACTGTTACCCTTCATTCCCTCTCAATGTTACCCATCATTCCCTCTCACTGTTACCCTTCATTCCCTCTCACTGTTATCCTTCATTCCCTCTCACTGTTACCCTTCATTCCCTCTCACTGTTACCCATCATTCCCTCTCACTGTTACCCTTCATTCCCTCTCACTGTAACCCTTCATTCCCTCTCACTGTAACCCTTCATTCCCTCTCACTGTTACCCTTCATTCCCTCTCAATGTTACCCATCATTCCCTCTCACTGTTACTCTTCATTCCCTCTCACTGTAACCCTTCATTCCCTCTCACTGTAACCCTTCATTCCCTCTCACTGTTACCCTTCATTCCCTCTGACTGTTACCCTGCATTCCCTCTCACTGTAACCCTTTATTCCCTCTCAGTGTAACCCTTCATTCGCTCTCACTGTAACCCTTCATTCCCTCTCACTGTAACCCTTCATTCCCTCTCACTGTTACCCTTCAGTCCCTCTCACTGTTACCCTTCAGTCCCTCTCACTTTAACCCTTCATTCCCTCTCACTGTTACCCTTCATTCCCTCTCACTGTTATCCTTCATTCCCTCTCACTGTTACCCTTCATTCCCTCTCACTGTTACCCTTCATTCCCTCTCACTGTAACCCTTCATTCCCTCTCACTGTTACCCTTCATTCCCTCTCACTGTAACCCTTCATTCCCTCTCACTGTTACCCTTCATTCCCTCTCACTGTAACCCTTCATTCCCTCTCACTGTGACCCTTCATTCCCTCGCACTATAACCCTTCATTCCCTCTCACTGTTACCCTTCATTCCCTCTCACTGTTATCCTTCATTCCCTCTCACTGTTACCCTTCATTCCCTCTCACTGTTACCCTTCATTCCCTCTCACTGTAACCCTTCATTCCCTCTCACTGTTACCCTTCATTCCCTCTCACTGTAACCCTTCATTCCCTCTCACTGTTACCCTTCATTCCCTCTCACTGTAACCCTTCATTCCCTCTCACTGTGACCCTTCATTCCCTCGCACTATAACCCTTCATTCCCTCTCACTGTTATCCTTCATTCCCTCTCACTGTTACCCTTCATTCCCTCTCACTGTTACCCTTCATTCCCTCTCACTGTAACCCTTCATTCCCTCTCACTGTTACCCTTCATTCCCTCTCACTGTTACCATTCATTCCCTCTGACTGGGACCCTTCATTCCCTCTCACTGTTACCCTTCATTCCCTCTCACTGTGACCCTTCATTACCTCTCACTGTAACCCTTCATTCCCTCTCACTGTAACCCTTCAGTCCCTCTCACTGTTACCCTTCATTCCCTCTCTCTGTAACCCTTCATTCCCTCTCACTGTGACCCTTCATTCCCTCTCACTATAACCCTTCATTCCCTCTCACTGTGACCCTTCATTCCCTCTCACTGTTACCCTTCATTCCCTCTCACTGTTACCCTTCATTCCCTCTCACTGTAACCCTTCATTCCCTCTCATTGTTACCCTTCATTCGCTCTCACTGTTACCCTTCATTCCCTCTCACTGTAACCCTTCATTCCCTCTCATTGTTTCCATTCATTCCCTCTCACTGTTACCCTTCATTCCCTCTCACTGTAACCCTTCATTCACTCTCATTGTTACCATTCATTCCCTCTCACTGTAACCCTTCATTCCCTCTCACTGTTACCCTTCACTCCCTCTCACTGTTACCCTTCATTCGCTCTCACTGTTACCCTTCATTCCCTCGCACTGTAACCCTTCATTCCCTCTCACTGTGACCCTTCATTCCCTCTCACTGTGACCCTTCATTCCCTCTCACTGTTACCCTTCATTTCCTCTCACTGTAACCCTTCATTCCCTCTCACTGTTACCCTTCATTCCCTCTGACTGTTTCCCTTCATTCCCTCTCACTGAAACCCTTTATTCCCTCTCAGTGCGACCCTTCATTCCCTCTCAGTGTAACCCTTCATTCCCTCTCACTGTAACCCTTCATTCCCTCTCACTGTTATCCTTCATTCCCCCTCACTGTTACCCTTCATTCCCTCTCACTGTTATCCTTCATTGCCACTCACTGTAACCCTTCATTCCCTCTCACTGTTACCCTTCATTCCCTCTCACTGTTATCCTTCATTCCCTCTCACTGTAACCCTTCATTCCCTCTCACTGTTACCCTTCATTCCCTCTCAGTTACCCTTCATTCCCTCTCACTGTTATCCTTCAATCCCTCTCACTTTAACCCTTCATTCCCTCTCAGTGTTACCCTTCATTCCCTCTCACTGTTATCCTTCATTCCCTCTCACTGTAACCCTTCATTCCCTCTTCCTGTTACCCTTCATTCCCTCTCACTGTAACCCTTCATTCCCTCTCACTGTAACCCTTCATTCCCTCTGACTTTAATCCTTCATTCCCTCTCACTGTAACCCTTCATTCCCTCTCACTGTTACCCTTTATTTCCTCTCACTGTTACCCTTCATTTCCTCTCACTGTTACCCTTCATTCCCTCTCACTGTGACCCTTCATTCCCTCTCACTGTAACCCTTCATTCCATCTCACTGTAACCCTTCATTCCCTCTCACTGTGACCCTTCATTCCCTCTCACTGTTACCCTTCATTCCCTCTCACTGTAACCCTTCATTCCCTCGGACTGTGACCCTTCATTCCCTCTCACTGTTACCCTTCATTCCCTCTCAGTGTGACCCTTCATTCAGTCTCACTGTTACCCTTCATTCCCTCTCACTGTAACCCTTCATTCCCTCTCACTGTAACCCTTCATTCCCTCTCACTGTAACCCTTCATTCCCTCTCACTGTTACCCTTCATTCCCTCTCAGTGTGACCCTTCATTCCCTCTCACTGTAACCCTTCATTCCCTCTCACTGTAACCCTTCATTCCCTCGGACTGTGACCCTTCATTCCCTCTCACTGTTACCCTTCATTCCCTCTCACTGTTTCCCTTCATTCCCTCTCACTGTTACCCTTCATTCCCTCTCACTGTTACCTTTCATTCCCTCTCACTGTAACCCTTCATTCCCTCTCACTGTTACCCTTCATTCCCTCTCACTGTTACCCTACATTCCCTCTCACTGTTACACTTCATTCCCTCTCACTGTTACCCTTCATTCCCTCTCACTGTAACCCTTCATTCCCTCTCACTGTTTTTCTTCATTCCCTCGGACTGTGACCCTTCATTCCCTCTCACTGTTACCCTTCATTCCCTCTCACTGTTTCCCTTCATTCCCTATCACTGTTACCCTTCATTCTCTCTCACTGTTACCCTTCATTCCCTCTCACTGTTACCCTTCATTCCCTCTCACTGTTACACTACATTCCCTCTCACTGTTACCCTTCATTCCCTCTCACTGTTACCCTTCATTCCCTCTCACTGTAACCCTTCATTCCCTCTCACTGTTACTCTTCATTCCCTCTCACTGTTACCCTTCATTCCCTCTCACAGTAACCCTTCATTCCCTCACACTTAACCCTTCATTCCCTGTCACTGTAACCCTTCATTCCCTCTGACTGTGACCCTTCATTCCCTCTCACTGTTACCCTTCATTCCCTCTGACTGTTTCCCTACATTCCCTCTCACTGTTACCCTTCATTCCCTCTCACTGTAACCCTTCATTCCCTCTCACTGTAACCCTTCATTCCCTCTCATTGTAACCCGTCATTCCCTCACACTGTAACCCTTCATTCCCTCTCACTGTAACCCTTCATTCCCTCTCACTGTTACTCTTCATTCCCTCTCACTGTTACCCTTCATTCCCTCTCATTGTTACTCTTCATTCCCTCTCACTGTAACCCTTCATTCCCTCTCATTGTAACCCGTCATTCCCTCACACTGTAACCCTTCATTCCCTCTCACTGTAACCCTTCATTCCCTCTCACTGTTACTCTTCATTCCCTCTCACTGTTACCCTTCATTCCCTCTCACTGTGACCCTTCATTCCGTCTCACTGTTACCCTTCATTCCCTCTCACTGTTACCCTTCATTCCCTCTCACTGTTACTCTTCATTCCCTCTTACTGTTACACTTCATTCCCTCTCACTATAACCCTTCATTCCCTCTCACTGTTATCCTTCATTCCCTCTCACTGTAACCCTACATTCCCTCTCACTGTTACCCTTCATTCCCTCTCACGATAACGCTTCATTCCCTCTCACTGTTATCCTTCATTCCCTCTCACTGTAACCCATCATTCCCTCTCACTGTTACCCTTCATTCCCTCTCACTGTAACCCTACATTCCCTCTCACTGTTACCCTTCATTCCCTCTCACGATAACGCTTCATTCCCTCTCACTGTTATCCTTCATTCCCTCTCACTGTTACCCTTCATTCCCTCTCACTTTAACCCTTCATTCCCTCTCACTGTTATCTTTCATTCCCCCTCACTGTTACCCTTCATTCCCTCTCACTGTTATCCTTCATTCCCTCTCACTGAAACCCTTCATTCCCTCTCACTGTTATCCTTCATTCCCTCTCACTGTGACCCTTCATTCCCTCTCACTGTTACCCTTCATTCCCTCTCACTGTTACCCTTCATTCCCTCTCACTGTTACCCTTCATTCCCTCTCACTGTAACCCTTCATTTCCTCTCACTGTGACCCTTCATTCCCTCTCACTGTTACCCTTCATTCCCTCTCACTGTAACCCTTAATTCCCTCTCACTGTTATCCTTCATTCCCTCTCACTGTAACCCTTCAATCCCTCTCACTGTAACCCTTCATTCCCTCTCACTGTTACCCTTCATTCCCTCTCAATGTTACCCATCATTCCCTCTCACTGTTACCCTTCATTCCTTCTCACTGTAACCCTTCATTCCCTCTCACTGTTACCCTTCATTCCCTCTCACTGTTACCCTTCACTCCCTCTCACTGTTACCCTTCATTCGCTCTCACTGTTACCCTTCATTCCCTCGCACTGTAACCCTTCATTCCCTCTCACTGTGACCCTTCATTCCCTCTCACTGTGACCCTTCATTCCCTCTCACTGTTACCCTTCATTTCCTCTCACTGTAACCCTTCATTCCCTCTCACTGTTACCCTTCATTCCCTCTGACTGTTACCCTTCATTCCCTCTCACTGAAACCCTTTATTCACTCTCAGTGCGACCCTTCATTCCCTCTCAGTGTAACCCTTCATTCCCTCTCACTGTAACCCTTCATTCCCTCTCACTGTAACCCTTCATTCCCTCTCACTGTTATCCTTCATTCCCCCTCACTGTTACCCTTCATTCCCTCTCACTGTTATCCTTCATTGCCACTCACTGTAACCCTTCATTCCCTCTCACTGTTACCCTTCATTCCCTCTCACTGTTATCCTTCATTCCCTCTCACTGTAACCCTTCATTCCCTCTCACTGTTACCCTTCATTCCCTCTCAGTTACCCTTCATTCCCTCTCACTGTTATCCTTCAATCCCTCTCACTTTAACCCTTCATTCCCTCTCAGTGTTACCCTTCATTCCCTCTCACTGTTATCCTTCATTCCCTCTCACTGTAACCCTTCATTCCCTCTTACTGTTACCCTTCATTCCCTCTCACTGTAACCCTTCATTCCCTCTCACTGTAACCCTTCATTCCCTCTGACTTTAATCCTTCAGTCCCTCTCACTGTAACCCTTCATTCCCTCTCACTGTTACCCTTTATTTCCTCTCACTGTTACCCTTCATTTCCTCTCACTGTTACACTTCATTCCATCTCACTGTGACCCTTCATTCCCTCTCACTGTAACCCTTCATTCCATCTCACTGTAACCCTTCATTCCCTCTCACTGTGACCCTTCATTCCCTCTCACTGTTACCCTTCATTCCCTCTCACTGTAACCCTTCATTCCCTCGGACTGTGACCCTTCATTCCCTCTCAATGTTACCCTTCATTCCCTCTCAGTGTGACCCTTCATTCAGTCTCACTGTTACCCTTCATTCCCTCTCACTGTAACCCTTCATTCCCTCTCACTGTAACCCTTCATTCCCTCTCACTGTAACCCTTCATTCCCTCTCACTGTTACCCTTCATTCCCTCTCAGTGTGACCCTTCATTCCCTCTCACTGTAACCCTTCATTCCCTCTCACTATAACCCTTCATTCCCTCGGACTGTGACCCTTCATTCCCTCTCACTGTTACCCTTCATTCCCTCTCACTGTTTCCCTTCATTCCCTCTCACTGTTACCCTTCATTCCCTCTCACTGTTACCTTTCATTCCCTCTCACTGTAACCCTTCATTCCCTCTCACTGTTACCCTTCATTCCCTCTCACTGTTACCCTACATTCCCTCTCACTGTTACACTTCATTCCCTCTCACTGTTACCCTTCATTCCCTCTCACTGTAACCCTTCATTCCCTCTCACTGTTTTTCTTCATTCCCTCGGACTGTGACCCTTCATTCCCTCTCACTGTTACCCTTCATTCCCTCTCACTGTTTCCCTTCATTCCCTATCACTGTTACCCTTCATTCTCTCTCACTGTTACCCTTCATTCCCTCTCACTGTTACCCTTCATTCCCTCTCACTGTTACCCTACATTCCCTCTCACTGTTACCCTTCATTCCCTCTCACTGTTACCCTTCATTCCCTCTCACTGTAACCCTTCATTCCCTCTCACTGTTACTCTTCATTCCCTCTCACTGTTACCCTTCATTCCCTCTCACAGTAACCCTTCATTCCCTCTCACTTAACCCTTCATTCCCTGTCACTGTAACCCTTCATTCCCTCTGACTGTGACCCTTCATTCCGTCTCACTGTTACCCTTCATTCCCTCTGACTGTTTCCCTACATTCCCTCTCACTGTTACCCTTCATTCCCTCTCACGGTAACCCTTCATTCCCTCTCACTGTAACCCTTCATTCCCTCTCATTGTAACCCGTCATTCCCTCACACTGTAACCCTTCATTCCCTCTCACTGTAACCCTTCATTCCCTCTCACTGTTACTCTTCATTCCCTCTCACTGTTACCCTTCATTCCCTCTCATTGTTACTCTTCATTCCCTCTCACTGTAACCCTTCATTCCCTCTCATTGTAACCCGTCATTCCCTCACACTGTAACCCTTCATTCCCTCTCACTGTAACCCTTCATTCCCTCTCACTGTTACTCTTCATTCCCTCTCACTGTTACCCTTCATTCCCTCTCACTGTGACCCTTCATTCCGTCTCACTGTTACCCTTCATTCCCTCTCACTGTTACCCTTCATTCCCTCTCACTGTTACTCTTCATTCCCTCTTACTGTTACCCTTCATTCCCTCTCACTATAACCCTTCATTCCCTCTCACTGTTATCCTTCATTCCCTCTCACTGTAACCCTACATTCCCTCTCACTGTTACCCTTCATTCCCTCTCACGATAACGCTTCATTCCCTCTCACTGTTATCCTTCATTCCCTCTCACTGTAACCCTACATTCCCTCTCACTGTTACCCTTCATTCCCTCTCACTGTAACCCTACATTCCCTCTCACTGTTACCCTTCATTCCCTCTCACGATAACGCTTCATTCCCTCTCACTGTTATCCTTCATTCCCTCTCACTGTTACCCTTCATTCCCTCTCACTTTAACCCTTCATTCCCTCTCACTGTTATCTTTCATTCCCCCTCACTGTTACCCTTCATTCCCTCTCACTGTTATCCTTCATTCCCTCTCACTGAAACCCTTCATTCCCTCTCACTGTTATCCTTCATTCCCTCTCACTGTGACCCTTCATTCCCTCTCACTGTTACCCTTCATTCCCTCTCACTGTTACCCTTCATTCCCTCTCACTGTTACCCTTCATTCCCTCTCACTGTAACCCTTCATTTCCTCTCACTGTGACCCTTCATTTCCTCTCACTGTTACCCTTCATTCCCTCTCACTGTAACCCTTCATTCCCTCTCACTGTTATCCTTCATTCCCTCTCACTGTAACCCTTCAATCCCTCTCACTGTAACCCTTCATTCCCTCTCACTGTTACCCTTCATTCCCTCTCAATGTTACCCATCATTCCCTCTCACTGTTACCCTTCATTCCCTCTCACTGTAACCCTTCATTCCCTCTCACTGTTACCCTTCATTCCCTCTCACTGTTACCCATCATTCCCTCTCACTATTACCCTTCATTCCCTCTCACTGTAACCCTTCATTCCCTCTCACTGTAACCCTTCATTCCCTCTCACTGTAACCCTTCATTCCCTCTCACTGTTTCCCTTCATTCCCTATCACTGTTACCCTTCATTCCCTCTCACTGTTACCCTTCATTCCCTCTCACAGTAACCCTTCATTCCCTCTCACTGTAACCCTTCATTCCCACTCACTGTTACTCTTCATTCCCTCTGACTGTTACCCTTCATTTCCTCTCACTGTAACCCTTCATTCCCTCTCACTGTTACCCTTCATTCCCTCTGACTGTTACCCTTCATTCCCTCTCACTGTAACCCTTTATTCCCTCTCAGTGCGACCCTTCATTCCCTCTCAGTGTAACCCTTCATTCGCTCTCACTGTAACCCTTCATTCCCTCTCACGTTAACGCTTCATTCCCTCTCTCTGTTACCCTTCATTCCCTCTCACTGTTACCCTTCATTCCCTCTCACTTTAACCCTTCATTCCCTCTCACTGTTACCCTTCATTCCCTCTCACTGTTACCCTTCATTCCCTCTCACTGTTATCCTTCATTCCCTCTCACTGTTACCCTTCATTCCCTCTCACTGTAACCCTTCATTCCCTCTCACTGTTACCCTTCATTCCCTCTCACTGTAACCCTTCATTCCCTCTCACTGTTACCCTTCATTCCCTCTCACTGTAACCCTTCATTCCCTCTCACTGTTACCCTTCATTCCCTCTCACTGTAACCCTTCATTCCCTCTCACTGTGACCCTTCATTCCCTCTCACTATAACCCTTCATTCCCTCTCACTGTTATCCTTCATTCCCTCTCACTGTTACCCTTCATTCCCTCTCACTGTTACTCTTCATTCCCTCTCACTGTAACCCTTCATTCCCTCTCACTGTTACCCTTCATTCCCTCTCACTGTTACCCTTCATTCCCTCTCACTGGGACCCTTCATTCCCTCTCACTGTTACCCTTCATTCCCTCTCACTGTGACCCTTCATTCCCTCTCACTGTAACCCTTCATTCCCTCTCACTGTAACCCTTCATTCCCTCTCACTGTTACCCTTCATTCCCTCTCTCTGTAACCCTTCATTCCCTCTCACTGTGACCCTTCATTCCCTCTCACTATAACCCTTCATTCCCTCTCACTGTGACCCTTCATTCCCTCTCACTGTTACCCTTCATTCCCTCTCACTGTTACCCTTCATTCCCTCTCACTGTAACCCTTCATTCCCTCTCACTGTTACCCTTCATTCCCTCTCACTGTGACCCTTCATTCCCTCTCACTATAACCCTTCATTCCCTCTCACTGTTATCCTTCATTCCCTCTCACTGTTACCCTTCATTCCCTCTCACTGTTACCCTTCATTCCCTCTCACTGTAATCCTTCATTCCCTCTCACTGTTACCCTTCATTCCCTCTCACTGTTACCCTTCATTCCCTCTCACTGGGACCCTTCATTCTCTCTCATTGTTACCCTTCATTCGCTCTCACTGTTACCCTTCATTCCCTCTCACTGTAACCCTTAATTCCCTTTCATTGTTACCCTTCATTCGCTCTCACTGTTACCCTTCATTCCCTCTCACTGTAACCCTTCATTCCCTCTCATTGTTACCATTCATTCCCTCTCACTGTTATCCTTCATTCCCTCTCACTGTAACCCTTCATTCCCTCTCACTGTTACCCTTCATTCCCTCTCAGTTACCCTTCATTCCCTCTCACTGTTACCCTTCATTCCCTCTCACTGTTACCCTTCATTCCCTCTCACTGTAACTCTTCATTCCCTCTCACTGTTACCCTTCATTCCCTCTCACTGTTACCCTTCATTCCCTCTCACTGTTACCCTTCATTCCCTCTCACTGTAACTCTTCATTCCCTCTGACTTTAATCCTTCATTCCCTCTCACTGTAACCCTTCATTCCCTCTCACTGTAACTCTTCATTCCCTCTGACTTTAACCCTTCATTCCCTCTCAGTGTGACCCTTCATTCAGTCTCACTGTTACCCTTCATTCCCTCTCACTGTAACCCTTCATTCCCTCTCACTGTTACCCTTCATTCCCTCTCACTGCGACCCTTCATTCCGTCTCACTGTTACCCTTCATTCCCTCTCACTGTTACCCTTCATTCCCTCTCACTGTAACCCTTCATTCCCTCTCAGTGTTACCCTTCATTCCCTCTCACTGTTACCCTACATTCCCTCTCACTGTTACACTTCATTCCCTCTCACTGTTACCCTTCATTCCCTCTCACTGTAACCCTTCATTCCCTCTCACTGTTACTCTTCATTCCCTCGGACTGTGACCCTTCATTCCCTCTCACTGTTACCCTTCATTCCCTCTCACTGTTTCCCTTCATTCCCTATCACTGTTACCCTTCATTCCCTCTCACTGTTTCCCTTCATTCCCTCTCACTGTTACCCTTCATTCCCTCTCACTGTTACCCTACATTCTCTCTCACTGTAACCCTTCATTCCCTCTCAGTGTTACCCTACATTCCCTCTCACTGTTACCCTTCATTCCCTCTCACTGTTACCCTACATTCCCTCTCACTGTTACACTTCATTCCCTCTCACTGTTACCCTTCATTCCCTCTCACTGTAACCCTTCATTCCCTCTCACTGTTACTCTTCATTCCCTCGGACTGTGACCCTTCATTCCCTCTCACTGTTACCCTTCATTCCCTCTCACTGTTTCCCTTCATTCCCTATCACTGTTACCCTTCATTCCCTCTCTCTGTTACTCTTCATTCCCTCTCACTGTTACCCTTCATTCCCTCTCACTGTTACCCTTCATTCCCTCTCACTGTTACCCTTCATTCCCTCTCACTGTCACCCTACATTCCCTCTCACTGTTACCCTTCATTTACTCTCACTGTTACCCTTCATTCCCTCTCACTGTAACCCTTCATTCCCTCTCACTGTTACTCTTCATTCCCTCTCACTGTTACCCTTCATTCCCTCTCACAGTAACCCTTCATTCCCTCTCACTGTTTTCCTTCATTCCCTGTCACTGTAACCCTTCATTCCCTCTGACTGTGACCCTTCATTCCCTCTCACTGTTACCCTTCATTCCCTCTGACTGTTTCCCTACATTCCCTCTCACTGTTACCCTTCATTCCCTCTCACTGTAACCCTTCATTACCTCACACTGTAACCCTTCATTCCCTCTCACTGTAACCCTTCATTCCCTCTCACTGTTACTCTTCATTCCCTCTCACTGTTACCCTTCATTTTCGCTCACTGTTACCCTTCATTCCCTCTCACTGCGACCCTTCATTCCGTCTCACTGTTACCCTTCATTCCCTCTCACTGTTACCCTTCATTCCCTCTCACTGTTACTCTTCATTCGCTCTGACTGTTACCCTTCATTCCCTCTCACTGTTACCCTTCATTCCCTCTCATTGTTACTCTTCATTCCCTCTCACTGTTACCCTTCATTCCCTCTCACTGTTACCCTTCATTCCCTCTCACTGTGACCCTTCATTCCCTCTCACTGTTACCCTTCATTCCCTCTCACTGTTACCCTTCATTCCCTCTCACTGTTATCCTTCATTCCAACTCACTGTAACCCTTCATTCCCTCTCACTGTTACCCTTCATTCCCTCTCACTGTTATCCTTCATTCCCTCTCACTGTAACCCTTCATTCCCTCTTACTGTTACCCTTCATTCCCTCTCAGTTACCCTTCATTCCCTCTCACTGTTACCCTTCATTCCCTCTCACTGTTACCCTTCATTCCCTCTCACTGTGACCCTTCATTCCCTCTCACTGTTACCCTTCATTCCCTCTCACTGTTACCCTTCATTCCCTCTCACTGTAACCCTTCATTCCCTCTCACTGTTACCCTTTATTTCCTCTCACTGTTACCCTTCATTTCCTCTCACTGTTAACCTTCATTCCCTCTCACTGTGACCCTTCTTTCCCTCTCACTGTAACCCTTCATTCCATCTCACTGTAACCCTTCATTCCCTCTCACTGTGACCCTTCATTCCCTCTCACTGTTACCCTTCATTCCCTCTCACTGTAACCCTTCATTCCCTCGGACTGTGACCCTTCATTCCCTCTCACTGTTACCCTTCATTCCCTCTCAGTGTGACCCTTCATTCAGTCTCACTGTTACCCTTCATTCCCTCTCACTGTAACCCTTCATTCCCTCTCACTGTTACCCATTGTTCCCTCTCACTGTAACCCTCCATTCCCTCTCACTGTAACCCTTCATTCCCTCTCACTGTAACCCTTCATTCCCTCTCACTGTTACCCTTCTTTCCCTCTCAGTGTGACCCTTCATTCCCTCTCACTGTAACCCTTCATTCCCTCTCACTGTAACCCTTCATTCCCTCGGACTGTGACCCTTCATTCCCTCTCACTGTTACCCTTCATTCCCTCTCACTGTTTCCCTTCATTCCCTCTCACTGTTACCCTTCATTCCCTCTCACTGTTACCCTTCATTCCCTCTCACTGTAACCCTTCATTCCCTCTCAGTGTTACCCTTCATTCCCTCTCACTGTTACCCTACATTCCCTCTCACTGTTACTCTTCATTCCCTCTCACTGTTACCCTTCATTCCCTCTCACTGTAACCCTTCATTCCCTCTCCATGTTACTCTTCATTCCCTCGGACTGTGAGCCTTCATTCCCTCTCACTGTTACCCTTCATTCCCTCTCACTGTTTCCCTTCATTCCCTATCACTGTTACCCTTCATTCCCTCTCACTGTTTCCCTTCATTCCCTCTCACTGTTACCCTTCATTCCCTCTCACTGTTACCCTTCATTCCCTCTCACTGTAACCCTTCATTCCCTCTCAGTGTTACCCTTCATTCCCACTCACTGTTACCCTTCATTCTCTCTCACTGTAACCCTTCATTCCCTCTCAGTGTTACCCTACATTCCCTCTCACTGTTACCCTTCATTCCCTCTCACTGTTACCCTACATTCCCTCTCACTGTTACACTTCATTCCCTATCACTGTTACCCTTCATTCCCTCTCACTGTAACCCTTCATTCCCACTCACTGTTACTCTTCATTCCCTCGGACTGTGACCCTTCATTCCCTCTCACTGTTACCCTTCATTCCCTCTCACTGTTTCCCTTCATTCCCTATCACTGTTACCCTTCATTCCCTCTCACTGTTACTCTTCATTCCCTCTCACTGTTACCCTTCATTCCCTCTCACTGTTACCCTTCATTCCCTCTCACTGTTACCCTTCATTCCCTCTCACTGTCACCCTACATTCCCTCTCACTGTTACCCTTCATTCCCTCTCACTGTTACCCTTCATTCCCTCTCACTGTAACCCTTCATTCCCTCTCACTGTTACTCTTCATTCCCTCTCACTGTTACCCTTCATTCCCTCTCACAGTAACCCTTCATTCCCTCTCACTGTAACCCTTCATTCCCTGTCACTGGAACCCTTCATTCCCTCTGACTGTGACCCTTCATTCCCTCTCACTGTTACCCTTCATTCCCTCTGACTGTTTCCCTACATTCCCTCTCACTGTTACCCTTCATTCCCTCTCACTGTAACCCTTCATTCCATCTCACTGTAACCCTTCATTCCCTCTCACTGTAACCCGTCATTCCCTCACACTGTAACCCTTCATTCCCTCTCACTGTAACCCTTCATTCCCTCTCACTGTTACTCTTCATTCCCTCTCACTGTTACCTTTCATTTTCGCTCACTGTTACCCTTCATTCCCTCTCACTGCGACCCTTCATTCCGTCTCACTGTTACCCTTCATTCCCTCTCACTGTTACCCTTCATTCCCTCTCACTGTTACTCTTCATTCGCTCTGACTGTTATCCTTCATTCCCTCTCACTGTTACCCTTCATTCCCTCTCATTGTTACTCTTCATTCCCTCTCACTGTTACCCTTCATTCCCTCTCACTGTTACCCTTCATTCCCTCTCACTGTGACCCTTCATTCCCTCTCACTGTTACCCTTCATTCCCTCTCACTGTTACCCTTCATTCCCTCTCACTGTTATCCTTCATTCCCACTCACTGTAACCCTTCATTCCCTCTCACTGTTACCCTTCATTCCCTCTCACTGTTATCCTTCATTCCCTCTCACTGTAACCCTTCATTCCCTCTCACTGTTACCCTTCATTCCCTCTCAGTTACCCTTCATTCCCTCTCACTGTTACCCTTCATTCCCTCTCACTGTTACCCTTCATTCCCTCTCACTGTGACCCTTCATTCCCTGTCACTGTTACCCTTCATTCCCTCTCACTGTTACCCTTCATTCCCTCTCACTGTTACCCTTCATTCCCTCTCACTGTTACCCTTCATTCCCTCTCACTGTAACCCTTCATTCCCTCTGACTTTAATCCTTCATTCCCTCTCACTGTAACCCTTCATTCCCTCTCACTGTTACCCTTTATTTCCTCTCACTGTTACCCTTCATTTCCTCTCACTGTTACCCTTCATTCCCTCTCACTGTGACCCTTCATTCCCTCTCACTGTAACCCTTCATTCCATCTCACTGTAACCCTTCATTCCCTCTCACTGTGACCCTTCATTCCCTCTCACTGTTACCCTTCATTCCCTCTCACTGTAACCCTTCATTCCCTCGGACTGTGACCCTTTATCCCTCTCACTGTTACCCTTCATTCCCTCTCAGTGTGACCCTTCATTCAGTCTCACTGTTACCCTTCATTCCCTCTCACTGTAACCCTTCATTCCCTCTCACAGTTACCCTTTATTCCCTCTCACTGTAACCCTCCATTCCCTCTCACTGTAACCCTTCATTCCCTCTCACTGTAACCCTTCATTCCCTCTCACTGTTACCCTTCTTTCCCTCTCAGTGTGACCCTTCATTCCCTCTCACTGTAACCCTTCATTCCCTCTCACTGTAACCCTTCATTCACTCGGACTGTGACCCTTCATTCCCTCTCACTGTTACCCTTCATTCCCTCTCACTGTTTCCCTTCATTCCCTCTCACTGTTACCCTTCATTCCCTCTCACTGTTACCCTTCATTCCCTCTCACTGTAACCCTTCATTCCCTCTCAGTGTTACCCTTCATTCCCTCTCACTGTTACCCTACATTCCCTCTCACTGTTACACTTCATTCCCTCTCACTGTTACCCTTCATTCCCTCTCACTGTAACCCTTCATTCCCTCTCACTGTTACTCTTCATTCCCTCGGACTGTGACCCTTCATTCCCTCTCACTGTTACCCTTCATTCCCTCTCACTGTTTCCCTTCATTCCCTATCACTGTTACCCTTCATTCCCTCTCACTGTTTCCCTTCATTCCCTCTCACTGTTACCCTTCATTCCCTCTCACTGTTACCCTTCATTCCCTCTCACTGTAACCCTTCATTCCCTCTCAGTGTTACCCTTCATTCCCACTCACTGTTACCCTTCATTCTCTCTCACTGTAACCCTTCATTCCCTCTCAGTGTTACCCTACATTCCCTCTCACTGTTACCCTTCATTCCCTCTCACTGTTACCCTACATTCCCTCTCACTGTTACACTTCATTCCCTCTCACTGTTACCCTTCATTCCCTCTCACTGTAACCCTTCATTCCCTCTCACTGTTACTCTTCATTCCCTCGGACTGTGACCCTTCATTCCCTCTCACTGTTACCCTTCATTCCCTCTCACTGTTTCCCTTCATTCCCTATCACTGTTACCCTTCATTCCCTCTCACTGTTACTCTTCATTCCCTCTCACTGTTACCCTTCATTCCCTCTCACTGTTACCCTTCATTCCCTCTCACTGTTACCCTTCATTCCCTCTCACTGTCACCCTACATTCCCTCTCACTGTTACCCTTCATTCCCTCTCACTGTAACCCTTCATTCCCTCTCACTGTTACTCTTCATTCCCTCTCACTGTTACCCTTCATTCCCTCTCACAGTAACCCTTCATTCCCTCTCACTGTAACCCTTCATTCCCTGTCACTGTAACCCTTCATTCCCTCTGACTGTGACCCTTCATTCCCTCTCACTGTTACCCTTCATTCCCTCTGACTGTTTCCCTACATTCCCTCTCACTGTTACCCTTCATTCCCTCTCACTGTAACCCTTCATTCCCTCTCACTGTAACCCTTCATTCCCTCTCACTGTAACCCGTCATTCCCTCACACTCTAACCCTTCATTCCCTCTCACTGTAACCCTTCATTCCCTCTCACTGTTACCCTTCATTTTCGCTCACTGTTACCCTTCATTCCCTCTCACTGTTACCCTTCATTTTCGCTCACTGTTACCCTTCATTCCCTCTCACTGCGACCCTTCATTCCCTCTCACTGTTACTCTTCATTCCCTCGGACTGTGACCCTTCATTCCCTCTCACTGTAACCCTTCATTCCCTCTCACTGTTACTCTTCATTCCCTCGGACTGTGACCCTTCATTCCCTCTCACTGTTACCCTTCATTCCCTCTCACTGTTTCCCTTCATTCCCTATCACTGTTACCCTTCATTCCCTCTCACTGTTACTCTTCATTCCCTCTCACTGTTACCCTTCATTCCCTCTCACTGTTACCCTTCATTCCCTCTCACTGTTACCCTTCATTCCCTCTCACTGTCACCCTACATTCCCTCTCACTGTTACCCTTCATTCCCTCTCACTGTAACCCTTCATTCCCTCTCACTGTTACTCTTCATTCCCTCTCACTGTTACCCTTCATTCCCTCTCACAGTAACCCTTCATTCCCTCTCACTGTAACCCTTCATTCCCTGTCACTGTAACCCTTCATTCCCTCTGACTGTGACCCTTCATTCCCTCTCACTGTTACCCTTCATTCCCTCTGACTGTTTCCCTACATTCCCTCTCACTGTTACCCTTCATTCCCTCTCACTGTAACCCTTCATTCCCTCTCACTGTAACCCTTCATTCCCTCTCACTGTAACCCGTCATTCCCTCACACTGTAACCCTTCATTCCCTCTCACTGTAACCCTTCATTCCCTCTCACTGTTACCCTTCATTTTCGCTCACTGTTACCCTTCATTCCCTCTCACTGTTACCCTTCATTTTCGCTCACTGTTACCCTTCATTCCCTCTCACTGCGACCCTTCATTCCCTCTCACTGTTACCCTTCATTCCCTCTCACTGTAACCCTTCATTCCCTCTCACTGTAACCCTTCATTCCCTCTCACTGTAACCCGTCATTCCCTCACACTGTAACCCTTCATTCCCTCTCACTGTAACCCTTCATTCCCTCTCACTGTTACTCTTCATTTTCGCTCACTGTAACCCTTCATTCCCTCTCACTGTAACCCGTCATTCCCTCACACTGTAACCCGTCATTCCCTCACACTGTAACCCTTCATTCCCTCTCACTGTAACCCTTCATTCCCTCTCACTGCGACCCTTCATTCCCTCTCACTGTTACCCTTCATTCCCTCTCACTGTAACCCTTCATTCCCTCTCACTGTAACCCTTCATTCCCTCTCACTGTAACCCGTCATTCCCTCTCACTGTTACCCTTCATTCCCTCTCACTGTTACCCTTCATTCCCTCTCACTGTTACCCTTCATTTTCGCTCACTGTAACCCTTCATTCCCTCTCACTGTAACCCTTCATTCCCTCTCACTGTTACTCTTCATTCCCTCGGACTGTGACCCTTCATTCCCTCTCACTGTTACCCTTCATTCCCTCTCACTGTTTCCCTTCATTCCCTATCACTGTTACCCTTCATTCCCTCTCACTGTTACTCTTCATTCCCTCTCACTGTTACCCTTCATTCCCTCTCACTGTTACCCTTCATTCCCTCTCACTGTTACCCTTCATTCCCTCTCACTGTCACCCTACATTCCCTCTCACTGTTACCCTTCATTCCCTCTCACTGTAACCCTTCATTCCCTCTCACTGTTACTCTTCATTCCCTCTCACTGTTACCCTTCATTCCCTCTCACAGTAACCCTTCATTCCCTCTCACTGTAACCCTTCATTCCCTGTCACTGTAACCCTTCATTCCCTCTGACTGTGACCCTTCATTCCCTCTCACTGTTACCCTTCATTCCCTCTGACTGTTTCCCTACATTCCCTCTCACTGTTACCCTTCATTCCCTCTCACTGTAACCCTTCATTCCCTCTCACTGTAACCCTTCATTCCCTCTCACTGTAACCCGTCATTCCCTCACACTGTAACCCTTCATTCCCTCTCACTGTAACCCTTCATTCCCTCTCACTGTTACCCTTCATTTTCGCTCACTGTTACCCTTCATTCCCTCTCACTGTTACCCTTCATTTTCGCTCACTGTTACCCTTCATTCCCTCTCACTGCGACCCTTCATTCCCTCTCACTGTTACCCTTCATTCCCTCTCACTGTAACCCTTCATTCCCTCTCACTGTAACCCTTCATTCCCTCTCACTGTAACCCGTCATTCCCTCACACTGTAACCCTTCATTCCCTCTCACTGTAACCCTTCATTCCCTCTCACTGTTACTCTTCATTTTCGCTCACTGTAACCCTTCATTCCCTCTCACTGTAACCCGTCATTCCCTCACACTGTAACCCGTCATTCCCTCACACTGTAACCCTTCATTCCCTCTCACTGTAACCCTTCATTCCCTCTCACTGCGACCCTTCATTCCCTCTCACTGTTACCCTTCATTCCCTCTCACTGTAACCCTTCATTCCCTCTCACTGTAACCCTTCATTCCCTCTCACTGTAACCCGTCATTCCCTCTCACTGTTACCCTTCATTCCCTCTCACTGTTACCCTTCATTCCCTCTCACTGTTACCCTTCATTTTCGCTCACTGTAACCCTTCATTCCCTCTCACTGTAACCCTTCATTCCCTCTCACTGTAACCCGTCATTCCCTCACACTGTAACCCTTCATTCCCTCTCACTGTAACCCTTCATTCCCTCTCACTGTTACTCTTCATTTTCGCTCACTGTTACCCTTCATTCCCTCTCACTGTTACCCTTCATTTTCGCTCACTGTTACCCTTCATTCCCTCTCACTGTAACCCTTCATTCCCTCTCACTGTTACCCTTCATTCCCTCTTACTGTTACCCTTCATTCCCTCTCACTGTAACCCTTCATTCCCTCTCACTGTAACCCGTCATTCCCTCACACTGTAACCCTTCATTCCCTCTCACTGTAACCCTTCATTCCCTCTCACTGTTACTCTTCATTTTCGCTCACTGTAACCCTTCATTCCCTCTCACTGTTACCCTTCATTTTCGCTCACTGTTACCCTTCATTCCCTCTCACTGCGACCCTTCATTCCGTCTCACTGTTACCCTTCATTCCCTCTCACTGTTTCCCTTCATTCCCTCTCACTGTTACTCTTCATTCCCTCTCACTGTTACCCTTCATTCCCTCTCACTGTTACCCTTCATTCCCTCTCATTGTTACTCTTCATTCCCTCTCACTGTTACCCTTCATTCACTCTCACTGTTACCCTTCATTCCCTCTCACTGTGACCCTTCATTCCCTCTCACTGTTACCCTTCATTCCCTCTCACTGTTACCCTTCATTCCCTCTCACTGTTACCCTTCATTCCCTCTCATTGTTACTCTAAATTCCCTCTCACTGTTACCCTTCATTCCCTCTCACTGTTACCCTTCATTCCCTCTCATTGTTACTCTAAATTCCCTCTCACTGTTACCCTTCATTCCCTCTCATTGTTACTCTTCATTCCCTCTCACTGTTACCCTTCATTCCCTCTCACTGTTACCCTTCATTCCCACTCACTGTGACCCTTCATTCCCTCTCACTGTTACCCTTCATTCCCTCTCACTGTTACCCTTCATTCCCTCTCACTGTTACCCTTCATTCCCTCTCACTGTTACCCTTCATTCCCTCTCACTGTTACCCTTCATTCCCTCTCATTGTTACTCTAAATTCCCTCTCACTGTTACCCTTCATTCCCTCTCACTGTTACCCTTCATTCCCTCTCACTGTTACCCTTCATTCCCTCTCACTGTTACCCTTCATTCCCTCTCATTGTTACTCTTCATTCCCTCTCACTGTTACCCTTCATTCCCTCTCACTGTTACCCTTCATTCCCTCTCACTGTTACCCTTCATTCCCTCTCACTGTTACCCTTCAATCCTTCTCACTGTTACCCTTCATTCCCTCTCACTGTTACCCTTCATTCCCTCTCACTGTTACTCTTCATTCCCTCTCACTGTTACCCTTCATTCCCTCTCACTGTGACCCTTCATTCCCTCGCTCTGTAACCCTTCATTCCCTCTCACTGTAACCCATCATTCCCTCTCACTGTTACCCTTCATTCCCTCCCACTGTAACCCTCCATTCCCTCTCAGTGTCACCCTTCATTCCCTCTCATTGTTACCCTACATTCCCTCTCACTGTTACCCTTCATTCCCTCTCACTGTAACCCTTCATTCCCTCTCACTGTTACCCTTAATTCCCTCTCATTGTTACCCTTCATTCCCTCTCATTGTTACCCTTCATTCCCTCTCACAGTAACCCTTCATTCCCTCTCACTGTTACCCTTCATTCCCTCTCAATGTAACCCTTCATTCCCTCTCACTGTTACCCTTCATTCCCTCTCACTGTTACCCTTCATTCCCTCTCACTGTTACCCTTCATTCCCTCTCACTGTTACCCTTCATTCCCTCTCACTTTTACCCTTCATTCCCTCTCACTGTGACCCTTCATTCCCTCTCTCTGTTACCCTTCATTCCCTCTCACTGTAACCCTTCATTCCCTCTCACTGTAACCCTTCATTCCCTCTCACTGTTATCCTTCATTCCCCCTCACTGTTACCCTTCATTCCCTCTCACTGTTATCCTTCATTCCCACTCACTGTAACCCTTCATTCCCTCTCACTGTTACCCTTCATTCCCTCTCACTGTTATCCTTCATTCCCTCTCACTGTAACCCTTCATTCCCTCTCACTGTTACCCTTCATTCCCTCTCAGTTACCCTTCATTCCCTCTCACTGTTATCCTTCATTCCCTTTCACTTTAACCCTTCATTCCCTCTCACTGTTACCCTTCATTCCCTCTCACTGTTATCCTTCATTCCCTCTCACAGTAACCCTTCATTCCCTCTTACTGTTACCCTTCATTCCCTCTCACTGTAACCCTTCATTCCCTCTCACTGTAACCCTTCATTCCCTCTGACTTTAATCCTTCATTCCCTCTCACTGTAACCCTTCATTCCCTCTCACTGTTACCCTTTATTTCCTCTCACTGTTACCCTTCATTTCCTCTCACTGTTACCCTTCATTCCCTCTCACTGTGACCCTTCATTCCCTCTCACTGTAACCCTTCATTCCATCTCACTGTAACTCTTCATTCCCTCTCACTGTGACCCTTCATTCCCTCTCACTTTAACCCTTCATTCCCTCGGACTGTGACCCTTCATTCCCTCTCACTGTTACCCTTCATTCCCTCTCAGTGTGACCCTTCATTCAGTCTCACTGTTACCCTTCATTCCCTCTCACTGTAACCCTTCATTCCCTCTCACTGTTACCCTTTATTCCCTCTCACTGTAACCCTCCATTCCCTCTCACTGTAACCCTTCATTCCCTCTCACTGTAACCCTTCATTCCCTCTCACTGTTACCCTTCATTCCCTCTCAGTGTGACCCTTCATTCCCTCTCACTGTAACCCTTCATTCCCTGTCACTGTAACCCTTCATTCCCTCGGACTGTGACCCTTCATTCCCTCTCACTGTTACCCTTCATTCCCTCTCACTGTTTCCCTTCATTCCCTCTCACTGTTACCCTTCATTCCCTCTCACTGTTACCCTTCATTCCCTCTCACTGTAACCCTTCATTCCCTCTCAGTGTTACCCTTCATTCCCTCTCACTGTTACCCTTCATTCCCTCTCACTGTTACCCTTCATTCCCTCTCACTGTTACCCTTCATTCCCTCTCACTGTAACCCTTCATTCCCTCTCAGTGTTACCCTTCATTCCCTCTCACTGTAACCCTTCATTCCCTCTCACTGTAACCCTTCATTCCCTCTCACTGTTACTCTTCATTCCCTCGGACTGTGACCCTTCATTCCCTCTCACTGTTACCCTTCATTCCCTCTCACTGTTACCCTTCATTCCCTCTCACTGTCACCCTTCATTCCCTCTCAGTGTTACCCTTCATTCTCTCTCACTGTAACCCTTCATTCCCTCTCAGTGTTACCCTACATTCCCTCTCACTGTTACCCTTCATTCCCTCTCACTGTTACCCTTCATTCCCTCTCACTGTTACTCTTCATTCCCTCTCACTGTTACACTTCATTCCCTCTCACTGTTACACTTCAATCCCTCTCACTGTAACCCTTCATTCCCTCTCCCTGTTACTCTTCATTCCCTCGGACTGTGACCCTTCATTCCCTCTCACTGTTACCCTTCATTCCCTCTCACTGTTTCCCTTCATTCCCTATCACTGTTACCCTTCATTCCCTCTCACTGTTACCCTTCATTCCCTCTCACTGTTACCCTTCATTCCCTCTCACTGTCACCCTACATTCCCTCTCACTGTTACCCTTCATTCCCTCTCACTGTTACCCTTCATTCCCTCTCACTGTAACCCTTCATTCCCTCTCACTGTTACTCTTCATTCCCTCTCACTGTTACCCTTCATTCCCTCTCACAGTAACCCTTCATTCCCTCTCACTGTAACCCTTCATTCCCTGTCACTGTAACCCTTCATTCCCTCTGACTGTGACCCTTCATTCCCTCTCACTGTTACCCTTCATTCCCTCTGACTGTTTCCCTACATTCCCTCTCACTGTTACCCTTCATTCCCTCTCACTGTAACCCTTCATTCCCTCTCACTGTAACCCTACATTCCCTCTCACTGTAACCCGTCATTCCCTCACACTGTAACCCTTCATTCCCTCTCACTGTAACCCTTCATTCCCTCTCACTGTTACTCTTCATTCCCTCTCACTGTTACCCTTCATTCCCTCTCATTGTTACTCTTCATTCCCTCTCACTGTTACCCTTCATTTTCACTCACTGTTACCCTTCATTCCCTCTCACTGCGACCCTTCATTCCCTCTCACTGTTACCCTTCATTCCCTCTCACTGTTACCCTTCATTCCCTCTCACTGTTACTCTTCATTCCCTCTCACTGTTACCCTTCATTCCCTCTCACTATTACCCTTCATTCCCTCTCATTGTTACTCTTCATTCCCTCTCACTGTTACCCTTCATTCCCTCTCACTGTTACCCTTCATTCCCTCTCACTGTGACCCTTCATTCTGTCTCACTGTTACCCTTCATTCCCTCTCACTGTTACCCTTCATTCCCTCTCACTGTTACCCTTCATTCTCTCTCACTGTTACCCTTCATTCCCTCTCATTGTTACTCTTCATTCCCTCTCACTGTTACCCTTCATTCCCTCTCACTGTTACCCTTCATTCCCTCTCACTGTTACCCATCATTCCCTCTCACTGTTACCCTTCATTCCCTCTCACTGTTACCCTTCATTCCCTCTCATTGTTACTCTTCATTCCCTCTCACTGTTACCCTTCATTCCCTCTCACTGTTACCCTTCATTCCCTCTCACTGTTACCCTTCATTCCCTCTCACTGTTACCCTTCATTCCTTCTCACTGTTACCCTTCATTCCCTCTCACTGTTACCCTTCATTCCCTCTCACTGTTACCCTTCATTCCCTCTCACTGTGACCCTTCATTCCCTCTCTCTGTAACCCTTCATTCCCTCTCACTGTAACCCTTCATTCCCTCTCACTGTTACCCTTCATTCCCTCCCACTGTAACCCTCCATTCCCTCTCAGTGTCACCCTTCATTCCCTCTCATTGTTACCCGACATTCCCTCTCACTGTTACCCTTCATTCCCTCTCACTGTAACCCTTCATTCCCTCTCACTGTTACCCTTAATTCCCTCTCATTGTTACCCTTCATTCCCTCTCACTGTTACCCTTCATTCCCTCTCACAGGAACCCGACATTCCCTCTCACTGTTACCCTTCATTCCCTCTCAATGTAACCCTTCATTCCCTCTCACTGTTACCCTTCATTCCCTCTCACTGTTACCCTTCATTCCCTCTCACTTTTACCCTTCATTCCCTCTCACTGTGACCCTTCATTCCCTCTCTCTGTTACCCTTCATTCCCTCTCACTGTAACCCTTCATTCCCTCTCACTGTAACCCTTTATTCCCTCTCACTGTTATCCTTCATTCCCCCTCACTGTTACCCTTCATTCCCTCTCACTGTTATCCTTCATTCCCACTCACTGTAACCCTTCATTCCCTCTCACTGTTACCCTTCATTCCCTCTCACTGTTATCCTTCATTCCCTCTCACTGTAACCCTTCATTCCCTCTCACTGGTACACTTCATTCCCTCTCAGTTACCCTTCATTCCCTCTCACTGTTATCCTTCATTCCCTCTCACTTTAACCCTTCATTCCCTCTCACTGTTACCCTTCATTCCCTCTCACTGTTATCCTTCATTCCCTCTCACTGTAACCCTTCATTCCCTCTTACTGTTACCCTTCATTCCCTCTCACTGTAACCCTTCATTCCCTCTCACTGTTATCCTTCATTCCCACTCACTGTAACCCTTCATTCCCTCTCACTGTTACCCTTCATTCCCTCTCACTGTTATCCTTCATTCCCTCTCACTGTAACCCTTCATTCCCTCTCACTGTTACCCTTCATTCCCTCTCAGTTCCCCTTCATTCCCTCTCACTGTTATCCTTCATTCCCTCTCACTTTAACCCTTCATTCCCTCTCACTGTTACCCTTCATTCCCTCTCAATGTAACCCTTCATTCCCTCTCACTGTTACCCTTCATTCCCTCTCACTGTTACCCTTCATTCCCTCTCACTGTTACCCTTCATTCCCTCTCACTTTTACCCTTCATTCCCTCTCACTGTGACCCTTCATTCCCTCTCTCTGTTACCCTTCATTCCCTCTCACTGTAACCCTTCATTCCCTCTCACTGTAACCCTTCATTCCCTCTCACTGTAACCCTTCATTCCCTCTCACTGTAACCCTTCATTCCCTCTCACTGTTATCCTTCATTCCCCCTCACTGTTACCCTTCATTCCCTCTCACTGTTATCCTTCATTCCCACTCACTGTAACCCTTCATTCCCTCTCACTGTTACCCTTCATTCCCTCTCACTGTTATCCTTCATTCCCTCTCACTGTAACCCTTCATTCCCTCTCACTGTTACCCTTCATTCCCTCTCACTGTTACTCTTCATTCCCTCTCACTGTTACACTTCATTCCCTCTCACTGTTACCCTTCAATCCCTCTCACTGTAACCCTTCATTCCCTCTCACTGTTACTCTTCATTCCCTCGGACTGTGACCCTTCATTCCCTCTCACTGTTACCCTTCATTCCCTCTCACTGTTTCCCTTCATTCCCTATCACTGTTACCCTTCATTCCCTCTCACTGTTACCCTTCATTCCCTCTCACTGTTACCCTTCATTCCCTCTCACTGTCACCCTACATTCCCTCTCACTGTTACCCTTCATTCCCTCTCACTGTTACCCTTCATTCCCTCTCACTGTAACCCTTCATTCCCTCTCACTGTTACTCTTCATTCCCTCTCACTGTTACCCTTCATTCCCTCTCACAGTAACCCTTCATTCCCTCTCACTGTAACCCTTCATTCCCTGTCACTGTAACCCTTCATTCCCTCTGACTGTGACCCTTCATTCCCTCTCACTGTCACCCTACATTCCCTCTCACTGTTACCCTTCATTCCCTCTCACTGTTACCCTTCATTCCCTCTCACTGTAACCCTTCATTCCCTCTCACTGTTACTCTTCATTCCCTCTCACTGTTACCCTTCATTCCCTCTCACAGTAACCCTTCATTCCCTCTCACTGTAACCCTTCATTCCCTGTCACTGTAACCCTTCATTCCCTCTGACTGTGACCCTTCATTCCCTCTCACTGTTACCCTTCATTCCCTCTCACTGTAACCATTCATTCCCTCTCACTGTAACCCTTCATTCCCTCTCACTGTAACCCGTCATTCCCTCACACTGTAACCCTTCATTCCCTCTCACTGTAACCCTTCATTCCCTCTCACTGTTACTCTTCATTCCCTCTCACTGTTACCCTTCATTCCCTCTCATTGTTACTCTTCATTCCCTCTCACTGTAACCCTTCATTCCCTCTCACTGCGACCCTTCATTCCGTCTCACTGTTACCCTTCATTCCCTCTCACTGTTACCCTTCATTCCCTCTCACTGTTACTCTTCATTCCCTCTCACTGTTACCCTTCATTCCCTCTCACTGTTACCCTTCATTCCCTCTCATTGTTACTCTTCATTCCCTCTCACTGTTACCCTTCATTCCCTCTCACTGTTACCCTTCATTCCCTCTCACTGTGACCCTTCATTCTGTCTCACTGTTACCCTTCATTCCCTCTGACTGTGACCCTTCATTCCCTCTCACTGTTACCCTTCATTCCCTCTCACTGTAACCCTTCATTCCCTCTCACTGTAACCCTTCATTCCCTCTCACTGTAACCCGTCATTCCCTCACACTGTAACCCTTCATTCCCTCTCACTGTAACCCTTCATTCCCTCTCACTGTTACTCTTCATTCCCTCTCACTGTTACCCTTCATTCCCTCTCATTGTTACTCTTCATTCCCTCTCACTGTAACCCTTCATTCCCTCTCACTGCGACCCTTCATTCCGTCTCACTGTTACCCTTCATTCCCTCTCACTGTTACCCTTCATTCCCTCTCACTGTTACTCTTCATTCCCTCTCACTGTTACCCTTCATTCCCTCTCACTGTTACCATTCATTCCCTCTCATTGTTACTCTTCATTCCCTCTCACTGTTACCCTTCATTCCCTCTCACTGTTACCCTTCATTCCCTCTCACTGTGACCCTTCATTCTGTCTCACTGTTACCCTTCATTCCCTCTCACTGTTACCCTTCATTCCCTCTCACTGTTACCCTTCATTCTCTCTCACTGTTACCCTTCATTCCCTCTCATTGTTACTCTTCATTCCCTCTCACTGTTACCCTTCATTCCCTCTCACTGTTACCCTTCATTCCCTCTCGCTGTTACCCTTCATTCTCTCTCACTGTTACCCTTCATTCCCTCTCACTGTTACCCTTCATTCCCTCTCACTGTTACCCTTCATTCCTTCTCACTTTTACCCTTCATTCCCTCTCACTGTTACCCTTCATTCCCTCTCACTGTTACCCTTCATTCCCTCTCACTGTGACCCTTCATTCCCTCTCTCTGTAACCCTTCATTCCCTCTCACTGTAACCCTTCATTCCCTCTCACTGTTACCCTTCATTCCCTCCCACTCTAACCCTCCATTCCCTCTCAGTGTCACCCTTCATTCCCTCTCATTGTTACCCGACATTCCCTCTCACTGTTACCCTTCATTCCCTCTCACTGTAACCCTTCATTCCCTCTCACTGTTACCCTTAATTCCCTCTCATTGTTACCCTTCATTCCCTCTCACTGTTACCCTTCATTCCCTCTCACAGGAACCCGACATTCCCTCTCACTGTTACCCTTCATTCCCTCTCAATGTAACCCTTCATTCCCTCTCACTGTTACCCTTCATTCCCTCTCACTGTTACCCTTCATTCCCTCTCACTGTTACCCTTCATTCCCTCTCACTTTTACCCTTCATTCCCTCTCACTGTGACCCTTCATTCCCTCTCTCTGTTACCCTTCATTCCCTCCCTCTGTAACCCTTTATTCCCTCTCACTGTAACCCTTCATTCCCTCTCACTGTAACCCTTCATTACCTCTCACTGTAAACCTTCATTCCCTCTCACTGTAACCCTTCATTCCATCTCACTGTTATCCTTCATTCCCCCTCACTGTTACCCTTCATTCCCTCTCACTGTAACCCTTCATTCCATCTCACTGTTATCCTTCATTCCCCCTCACTGTTACCCTTCATTCCCTCTCACTGTTATCCTTCATTCCCACTCACTGTAACCCTTCATTCCCTCTCACTGTTACCCTTCATTCCCTCTCACTGTTATCCTTCATTCCCTCTCACTGTAACCCTTCATTCCCTCTCACTGTTACCCTTCATTCCCTCTCAGTTACCCTTCATTCCCTCTCACTGTTATCCTTCATTCCCTCTCACTTTAACCCTTCATTCCCTCTCATTGTTACCCTTCATTCCCTCTCACTGTTATCCTTCATTCCCTCTCACTGTAACCCTTCATTCCCTCTTACTGTTACCCTTCATTCCCTCTCACTGTAACCCTTCATTCCCTCTCACTGTTATCCTTCATTCCCACTCACTGTAACCCTTCATTCCCTCTCACTGTTACCCTTCATTCCCTCTCACTGTTATCCTTCATTCCCTCTCACTGTAACCCTTCATTCCCTCTCACTGTTACCCTTCATTCCCTCTCAGTTACCCTTCATTCCCTCTCACTGTTATCCTTCATTCCCTCTCACTTTAACCCTTCATTCCCTCTCACTGTTACCCTTCATTCCCTCTGAATGTAACCCTTCATTCCCTCTCACTGTTACCCTTCATTCCCTCTCACTGTTACCCTTCATTCCCTCTCACTGTTACCCTTCATTCCCTCTCACTGTTACCCTTCATTCCCTCTCACTTTTACCCTTCATTCCCTCTCACTGTGACCCTTCATTCCCTCTCTCTGTTACCCTTCATTCCCTCTCACTGTAACCCTTCATTCCCTCTCACTGTAAACCTTCATTCCCTCTCACTGTAACCCTTCATTCCCTCTCACTGTTATCCTTCATTCGCCCTCACTGTTACCCTTCATTCCCTCTCACTGTTATCCATCATTCCCACTCACTGTAACCCTTCATTCCCTCTCACTGTTACCCTTCATTCCCTCTCACTGTTATCCTTCATTCCCTCTCACTGTAACCCTTCATTCCCTCTCACTGTTACCCTTCATTCCCTCTCAGTTACCCTTCATTCCCTCTCACTGTTATCCTTCATTCCCTCTCACTTTAACCCTTCATTCCCTCTCACTGTTACCCTTCATTCCCTCTCACTGTTATCCTTCATTCCCTCTCACTGTAACCCTTCATTCCCTCTTTCTGTTACCCTTCATTCCCTCTCACTGTAACCCTTCATTCCCTCTCACTGTAACCCTTCATTCCCTCTGACTTTAATCCTTCATTCCCTCTCACTGTAACCCTTCATTCCCTCTCACTGTTACCCTTTATTTCCTCTCACTGTTACCCTTCATTTCCTCTCACTGTTACCCTTCATTCCCTCTCACTGTGACCCTTCATTCCCTCTCACTGTAACCCTTCATTCCATCTCACTGTTACCCTTCATTTCCTCTCACTGTTACCCTTCATTCCCTCTCACTGTGACCCTTCATTCCCTCTCACTGTAACCCTTCATTCCCTCTCACTGTAACCCTTCATTCCATCTCACTGTAACCCTTCATTCCCTCTCACTGTGACCCTTCATTCCCTCTCACTGTTACCCTTCATTCCCTCTCACTGTAACCCTTCATTCCCTCGGACTGTGACCCTTCATTCCCTCTCACTGTTACCCTTCATTCCCTCTCAGTGTGACCCTTCATTCAGGCTCACTGTTACCCTTCATTCCCTCTCACTGTAACCCTTCATTCCCTCTCACTGTTACCCTTTATTCCCTCTCACTGTAACCCTCCATTCCCTCTCACTGTAACCCTTCATTCCCTCTCACTGTAACCCTTCATTCCCTCTCACTGTTACCCTTCATTCCCTCTCAGTGTGACCCTTCATTCCCTCTCACTGTAACCCTTCATTCCCTCTCACTGTAACCCTTCCTTCCCTCGGACTGTGACCCTTCATTCCCTCTCACTGTTACCCTTCATTCCCTCTCATTGTTTCCCTTCATTCCCTCTCACTGTTACCCTTCATTCCCTCTCACTGTTACCCTTCATTCCCTCTCACTGTTACCCTACATTCCCTCTCACTGTAACCATTCATTCCCTCTCACTGTTACTCTTCATTCCCTCGGACTGTGACCCTTCATTCCCTCTCACTGTTACCCTTCATTCACTCTCACTGTTTCCCTTCATTCCCTATCACTGTTACCCTTCATTCCCTCTCACTGTTACCCTTCATTCCCTCTCACTGTTACCCTTCATTCCCTCTCAGTGTTACCCTTCATTCCCTCTCACTGTTACCCTTCATTCTCTCTCACTGAAACCCTTCATTCCCTCTCAATGTTACCCTACATTCCTTCTCACTGTTACCCTTCATTCCCTCTCACTGTTACCCTACATTCCCTCTCACTGTTACTCTTCATTCCCTCTCACTGTTACACTTCATTCCCTCTCACTGTTACCCTTCATTCCCTCTCACTGTAACCCTTCATTCCCTCTCACTGTTACTCTTCATTCCCTCGGACTGTGACCCTTCATTCCCTCTCACTGTTACCCTTCATTCCCTCTCACTGTTTCCCTTCATTCCGTCTCACTGTTACCCTTCATTCCCTCTCACTGTTACCCTTCATTCCCTCTCACTGTTACTCTTCATTCCCTCTCACTGTTACCCTTCATTCCCTCTCACTGTGACCCTTCATTCCCTCTCTCTGTAACCCTTCATTCCCTCTCACTGTAACCCTTCATTCCCTCTCACTGTTTCCCTTCATTCCCTCCCACTGTAACCCTCCATTCCCTCTCAGTGTCACCCTTCATTCCCTCTCATTGTTTCCCTACATTCCCTCTCACTGTTACCCTTCATTCCCTCTCACTGTAACCCTTCATTCCCTCTCACTGTTACCCTTAATTCCCTCTCATTGTTACCCTTCATTCCCTCTCACTGTTACCCTTCATTCCCTCTCACTGTTACCCTTCATTCCCTCTCAATGTAACCCTTCATTCCCTCTCACTGTTACCCTTCATTCCCTCTCACTGTTACCCTTCATTCCCTCTCACTGTTATCCTTCATTCCCTCTCACTGTTACCCTTCATTCCCTCTCACGTTTACCCTTCATTCCCTCTCACTGTGACCCTTCATTCCCTCTCTCTGTTACCCTTCATTCCCTCTCAATGTAACCCTTCATTCCCTCTCACTGTAACCCTTCATTCCCTCTCACTGTAACCCTTCATTCCCTCTCACTGTAACCCTTCATTCCCTCTCACTGTTATCCTTCATTCCCCCTCACTGTTACCCTTCATTCCCTCTCACTGTTATCCTTCATTCCCACTCACTGTAACCCTTCATTCCCTCTCACTGTTACCCTTCATTCCCTCTCACTGTTATCCTTCATTCCCTCTCACTGTAACCCTTCATTCCCTCTCACTGTTACCCTTCATTCCCTCTCAGTTACCCTTCATTCCCTCTCACTGTTATCCTTCATTCCCTCTCACTTTAACCCTTCATTCCCTCTCACTGTTACCCTTCATTCCCTCTCACTGTTATCCTTCATTCCCTCTCACTGTAACCCTTCATTCCCTCTTACTGTTACCCTTCATTCCCTCTCACTGTAACCCTTCATTCCCTCTCACTGTAACCCTTCATTCCCTCTCACTGTTATCCTTCATTCCCCCTCACTGTTACCCTTCATTCCCTCTCACTGTTATCCTTCATTCCCACTCACTGTAACCCTTCATTCCCTCTCACTGTTACCCTTCATTCCCTCTCACTGTTATCCTTCATTCCCTCTCACTGTAACCCTTCATTCCCTCTCACTGTTACCCTTCATTCCCTCTCAGTTACCCTTCATTCCCTCTCACTGTTATCCTTCATTCCCTCTCACTTTAACCCTTCATTCCCTCTCACTGTTACCCTTCATTCCCTCTCACTGTACCCCTTCATTCCCTCTCACTGTAACCCTTCATTCCCTCTCACTGTAACCCTTCATTCCCTCTCACTGTTATCCTTCATTCCCTCTCACTGTTATCCTTCATTCCCCCTCACTGTTACCCTTCATTCCCTCTCACTGTTATCCTTCATACCCACTCACTGTAACCCTTCATTCCCTCTCACTGTTACCCTTCATTCCCTCTCACTGTTATCCTTCATTCCCTCTCACTGTAACCCTTCATTCCCTCTCACTGTTACCCTTCATTCCCTCTCAGTTACCCTTCATTCCCTCTCACTGTTATCCTTCATTCCCTCTCACTTTAACCCTTCATTCCCTCTCATTGTTACCCTTCATTCCCTCTCACTGTTCTCCTTCATTCCCTCTCACTGTTACCCTTCATTCCCTCTTACTGTTACCCTTCATTCCCTCTCACTGTAACCCTTCATTCCCTCTCACTGTAACCCTTCATTCCCTCTGACTTTAATCCTTCATTCCCTCTCACTGTAACCCTTCATTCCCTCTCTCTGTAACCCTTCATTCCCTCTCACTGTAACCCTTCATTCCCTCTCACTGTAACCCTTCATTCCCTCTCACTGTAACCCTTCATTCCCTCTCACTGTTATCCTTCATTCCCCCTCACTGTTACCCTTCATTCCCTCTCACTGTTATCCTTCATTGCCACTCACTGTAACCCTTCATTCCCTCTCACTGTTACCCTTCATTCCCTCTCACTGTTATCCTTCATTCCCTCTCAATGTAACCCTTCATTCCCTCTCACTGTTACCCTTCATTCCCTCTCAGTTACCCTTCATTCCCTCTCACTGTTATCCTTCATTCCCTCTCACTTTAACCCTTCATTCCCTCTCACTGTTACCCTTCATTCCCTCTCACTGTTATCCTTCATTCCCTCTCACTGTAACCCTTCATTCCCTCTTACTGTTACCCTTCATTCCCTCTCACTGTAACCCTTCATTCCCTCTCACTGTAACCCTTCATTCCCTCTGACTTTAATCCTTCATTCCCTCTCACTGTAACCCTTCATTCCCTCTCACTGTTACCCTTTATTTCCTCTCACTGTTACCCTTCATTTCCTCTCACTGTTACCCTTCATTCCCTCTCACTGTGACCCTTCATTCCCTCTCACTGTAACCCTTCATTCCATCTCACTGTAACCCTTCATTCCCTCTCACTGTGACCCTTCATTCCCTCTCACTGTTACCCTTCATTCCCTCTCACTGTAACCCTTCATTCCCTCTCACTGTTACCCTTCATTCCCTCTCAGTGTGACCCTTCATTCAGTCTCACTGTTGCCCTTCATTCCCTCTCACTGTAACCCTTCATTCCCTCTCACTGTTACCCTTTATTCCCTCTCACTGTAACCCTCCATTCCCTCTCACTGTAACCCTTCATTCCCTCTCAGTGTGACCCTTCATTCCCTCTCACTGTAACCCTTCATTCCCTCTCACTGTAACCCTTCATTCCCTCGGACTGTGACCCTTCATTCCCTCTCACTGTTACCCTTCATTCCCTCTCACTGTTACCCTTCATTCCCTCTCACTGTAACCCTTCATTCCCTCTCAGTGTTACCCTTCATTCCCTCTCACTGTTACCCTACATTCCCTCTCACTGTTACACTTCATTCCCTCTCACTGTTACCCTTCATTCCCTCTCACTGTAACCCTTCATTCCCTCTCACTGTTACTCTTCATTCCCTCGGACTGTGACCCTTCATTCCCTCTCACTGTTACCCTTCATTCCCTCTCACTGTTTCCCTTCATTACCTATCACTGTTACCCTTCATTCCCTCTCACTGTTACCCTTCATTCCCTCTCACTGTAACCCTTCATTCCCTCTCAGTGTTACCCTACATTCCTTCTCACTGTTACCATTCATTCCCTCTCACTGTTACCCTTCATTCTCTCTCACTGTAACCCTTCATTCCCTCTCAGTGTTACCCTACATTCCCTCTCACTGTTACCCTTCATTCCCTCTCACTGTTATCCTTCATTCCCTCTCACTGTTACCCTTCATTCCCTCTCACTGTAACCCTTCATTCCCTCTCACTGTTACTCTTCATTCCCTCGGACTGTGACCCTTCATTCCCTCTCACTGTTACCCTTCATTCCCTCTCACTGTTTCCCTTCATTCCCTATCACTGTTACCCTTCATTCCCTCTCACTGTTACCATTCATTCCCTCTCAGTGTTACCCTTCATTCCCTCTCACTGTTACCCTTCATTCTCTCTCACTGTTTCCCTTCATTCCCTATCACTGTTACCCTACATTCCCTCTCACTGTTACCATTCATTCCCTCTCAGTGTTACCCTTCATTCCCTCTCACTGTTACCCTTCATTCTCTCTCACTGTTACCCTACATTCCCTCTCACTGTTACCCTTCATTCCCTCTCACTGTTACCCTTCATTCCCTCTCACTGTTACACTTCATTCCCTCTCACTGTTACCCTTCATTCCCTCTCACTGTAACCCTTCATTCCCTCTCACTGTTACTCTTCATTCCCTCGGACTGTGACCCTTCATTCCCTCTCACTGTTACCCTTCATTCCCTCTCACTGTTACCCTTCATTCCCTCTCACTGTTTCCCTTCATTCCCTCTCACTGTTACCCTTCATTCCCTCTCACTGTTACCCTTCATTCCCTCTCACTGTTTCCCTTCATTCCCTATCACTGTTACCCTTCATTCCCTCTCACTGTTACCCTTCATTCCCTCTCACTGTTACCCTTCATTCCCTCTCACTGTAACCCTTCATTCCCTCTCACTGTTACCCTTCATTCCCTCTCACTGTTACCCTTCATTCCCTCTCACTGTTACCCTTCATTCCCTCTCACTGTTATCCTTCATTCCCTCTCACTGTAACCCTTCATTCTCTCTTACTGTTACCCTTCATTCCCTCTCACTGTAACCCTTCATTCCCTCTCACTGTAACCCTTCATTCCCTCTCACTGTTACCCTTCATTCCCTCTCACTGTTACCCTTCATTTCCTCTCACTGTTACCCTTCATTCCCTCTCACTGTTACCCTTTATTTCCTCTCACTGTTACCCTTCATTTCCTCTCACTGTTACCCTTCATTCCCTCTCACTGTGACCCTTCATTCCCTCTCACTGTAACCCTTCATTCCATCTCACTGTAACCCTTCATTCCCTCTCACTGTGACCCTTCATTCCCTCTCACTGTTACCCTTCATTCCATCTCACTGTAACCCTTCATTCCCTCTCACTGTAACCCTTCATTCCCTCTCACTGTGACCCTTCATTCCCTCTCACTGTGACCCTTCATTCCCTCTCACTTTAATCCTTCATTCCCTCTCACTGTAACCCTTCATTCCCTCTCACTGTTACCCTTTATTTCCTCTCACTGTTACCCTTCATTTCCTCTCACTGTTACCCTTCATTCCCTCTCACTGTGACCCTTCATTCCCTCTCACTGTAACCCTTCATTCCATCTCACTGTAACCCTTCATTCCCTCTCACTGTGACCCTTCATTCCCTCTCACTGTTACCCTTCATTCCCTCTCACTGTAACCCTTCATTCCCTCTCACTGTTACCCTTCATTCCCTCTCAGTGTGACCCTTCATTCAGTCTCACTGTTACCCTTCATTCCCTCTCACTGTAACCCTTCATTCCCTCTCACTGTTACCCTTTATTCCCTCTCACTGTAACCCTCCATTCCCTCTCACTGTAACCCTTCATTCCCTCTCAGTGTGACCCTTCATTCCCTCTCATTGTAACCCTTCATTCCCTCTCACTGTAACCCTTCATTCCCTCGGACTGTGACCCTTCATTCCCTCTCACTGTTACCCTTCATTCCCTCTCACTGTTTCCCTTCATTCCCTCTCACTGTTACCCTTCATTCCCTCTCACTGTTACCCTTCATTCCCTCTCACTGTAACCCTTCATTCCCTCTCAGTGTTACCCTTCATTCCCTCTCACTGTTACCCTACATTCCCTCTCACTGTTACACTTCATTCCCTCTCACTGTTACCCTTCATTCCCTCTCACTGTAACCCTTCATTCCCTCTCACTGTTACTCTTCATTCCCTCGGACTGTGACCCTTCATTCCCTCTCACTGTTACCCTTCATTCCCTCTCACTGTTTCCCTTCATTCCCTATCACTGTTACCCTTCATTCCCTCTCACTGTTACCCTTCATTCCCTCTCACTGTAACCCTTCATTCCCTCTCAGTGTTACCCTACATTCCCTCTCACTGTTACCATTCATTCCCTCTCACTGTTACCCTTCATTCTCTCTCACTGTAACCCTTCATTCCCTCTCAGTGTTACCCTACATTCCCTCTCACTGTTACCCTTCATTCCCTCTCACTGTTATCCTTCATTCCCTCTCACTGTTACCCTTCATTCCCTCTCACTGTGACCCTTCATTCCCTCTCACTGTTACCCTTCATTCCCTCTCACTGTAACCCTTCATTCCCTCTCACTGTTACCCTTCATTCCCTCTCAGTGTGACCCTTCATTCAGTCTCACTGTTACCCTTCATTCCCTCTCACTGTAACCCTTCATTCCCTCTCACTGTTACCCTTTATTCCCTCTCACTGTAACCCTCCATTCCCTCTCACTGTAACCCTTCATTCCCTCTCAGTGTGACCCTTCATTCCCTCTCATTGTAACCCTTCATTCCCTCTCACTGTAACCCTTCATTCCCTCGGACTGTGACCCTTCATTCCCTCTCACTGTTACCCTTCATTCCCTCTCACTGTTTCCCTTCATTCCCTCTCACTGTTACCCTTCATTCCCTCTCACTGTTACCCTTCATTCCCTCTCACTGTAACCCTTCATTCCCTCTCAGTGTTACCCTTCATTCCCTCTCACTGTTACCCTACATTCCCTCTCACTGTTACACTTCATTCCCTCTCACTGTTACCCTTCATTCCCTCTCACTGTAACCCTTCATTCCCTCTCACTGTTACTCTTCATTCCCTCGGACTGTGACCCTTCATTCCCTCTCACTGTTACCCTTCATTCCCTCTCACTGTTTCCCTTCATTCCCTATCACTGTTACCCTTCATTCCCTCTCACTGTTACCCTTCATTCCCTCTCACTGTAACCCTTCATTCCCTCTCAGTGTTACCCTACATTCCCTCTCACTGTTACCATTCATTCCCTCTCACTGTTACCCTTCATTCTCTCTCACTGTAACCCTTCATTCCCTCTCAGTGTTACCCTACATTCCCTCTCACTGTTACCCTTCATTCCCTCTCACTGTTATCCTTCATTCCCTCTCACTGTTACCCTTCATTCCCTCTCACTGTAACCCTTCATTCCCTCTCACTGTTACTCTTCATTCCCTCGGACTGTGACCCTTCATTCCCTCTCACTGTTACCCTTCATTCCCTCTCACTGTTTCCCTTCATTCCCTATCACTGTTACCCTTCATTCCCTCTCACTGTTACCATTCATTCCCTCTCAGTGTTACCCTTCATTCCCTCTCACTGTTACCCTTCATTCTCTCTCACTGTTTCCCTTCATTCCCTATCACTGTTACCCTACATTCCCTCTCACTGTTACCATTCATTCCCTCTCAGTGTTACCCTTCATTCCCTCTCACTGTTACCCTTCATTCTCTCTCACTGTTACCCTACATTCCCTCTCACTGTTACCCTTCATTCCCTCTCACTGTTACCCTTCATTCCCTCTCACTGTTACCCATCATTCCCTCTCACTGTTTCCCTTCATTCCCTCTCACTGTTACCCTTCATTCCCTCTCACTGTTACCCTTCATTCCCTCTCACTGTCACCCTACATTCCCTCTCACTGTTACCCTTCATTCCCTCTCACTGTTTCCCTTCATTCCCTATCACTGTTACCCTTCATTCCCTCTCACTGTTACCCTTCATTCCCTCTCACTGTTACCCTTCATTCCCTCTCACTGTAACCCTTCATTCCCTCTCACTGTTACCCTTCATTCCCTCTCACTGTTACCCTTCATTCCCTCTCACTGTTACCCTTCATTCCCTCTCACTGTAACCCTTCATTCCCTCTCACTGTTACTCTTCATTCCCTCTCACTGTTACCCTTCATTCCCTCTCACAGTAACCCTTCATTCCCTCTCACTGTAACCCTTCATTCCCTGTCACTGTAACCCTTCATTCCCTCTGACTGTGACCCTTCCTTCCCTCTCACTGTTACCCTTCATTCCCTCTGACTGTTTCCCTACATTCCCTCTCACTGTTACCCTTCATTCCCTCTCACTGTAACCCTTCATTCCCTCTCACTGTAACCCTTCATTCCCTCTCACTGTAACCCGTCATTCCCTCACACTGTAACCCTTCATTCCCTCTCACTGTAACCCTTCATTCCCTCTCTCTGTTACTCTTCATTCCCTCTCACTGTTACCCTTCATTCCCTCTCATTGTTACTCTTCATTCCCTCTCACTGTTACCCTTCATTTTCGCTCACTGTTACCCTTCATTCCCTCTCACTGCGACCCTTCATTCCGTCTCACTGTTACCCTTCATTCCCTCTCACTGTTACCCTTCATTCCCTCTCACTGTTACTCTTCATTCCCTCTCACTGTTACCCTTCATTCCCTCTCACTGTTACCCTTCATTCCCTCTCATTGTTACTCTTCATTCCCTCTCACTGTTACCCTTCATTCCCTCTCACTGTTACCCGTCATTCCCTCTCACTGTGACCCTTCATTCCCTCTCACTGTTACCCTTCATTCCCTCTCACTGTTACCCTTCATTCCCTCTCACTGTTACCCTTCATTCCCTCTCACTGTTACCCTTCATTCCCTCTCACTGTAACCCTTCATTCCCCCTCACTGTTACCCTTCATTCCCTCTCACAGTAACCATTCATTCCCTCTCACTGTTACCCTTCATTCCCTCTCACAGTAACCCTTCATTCCCTCTCACTGTTACCCTTCATTCCCTCTCAATGTAACCCTTCATTCCCTCTCACTGTTACCCTTCATTCCCTCTCACTGTTACCCTTCATTCCCTCTCACTGTTACCCTTCATTCCCTCCCACTTTTACCCTTCATTCCCTCTCACTGTGACCCTTCATTCCCTCTCTCTGTTACCCTTCATTCCCTCTCACTGTAACCCTTCATTCCCTCTCACTGTAACCCTTCATTCCCTCTCACTGTAACCCTTCATTCCCTCTCACTGTTATCCTTCATTCCCCCTCACTGTTACCCTTCATTCCCTCTCACTGTTATCCTTCATTCCCACTCACTGTAACCCTTCATTCCCTCTCAGTGTTACCCTTCATTCCCTCTCACTGTTATCCTTCATTCCCTCTCACTGTAACCCTTCATTCCCTCTCACTGTTACCCTTCATTCCCTCTCAGTTACCCTTCATTCCCTCTCACTGTTATCCTTCATTCCCTCTCACTTTAACCCTTCATTCCCTCTCACTGTTACCCTTCATTCCCTCTCACTGTTATCCTTCATTCCCTCTCACTGTAACCCTTCATTCCCTCTTACTGTTACCCTTCATTCCCTCTCACTGTAACCCTTCATTCCCTCTCACTGTAACCCTTCATTCCCTCTGACTTTAATCCTTCATTCCCTCTCACTGTAACCCTTCATTCCCTCTCACTGTTACCCTTCATTCCCTCTCACTGTGACCCTTCATTCTGTCTCACTGTTACCCTTCATTCCCTCTCACTGTTACCCTTCATTCCCTCTCACTGTTACCCTTCATTCCCTCTCATTGTTACTCTTCATTCCCTCTCACTGTTACCCTTCATTCCCTCTCACTGTTACCCTTCATTCCCTCTCACTGTAACCCTTCATTCCCTCTCACTGTTACCCTTAATTCCCTCTCATTGTTACCCTTCATTCCCTCTCACTGTTACCCTTCATTCCCTCTCACAGTAACCCTTCATTCCCTCTCACTGTTACCCTTCATTCCCTCTCAATGTAACCCTTCATTCCCTCTCACTGTTACCCTTCATTCCCTCTCACTGTTACCCTTCATTCCCTCTCACTGTTACCCTTCATTCCCTCTCACTGTTACCCTTCATTCCCTCTCACTTTTACCCTTCATTCCCTCTCACTGTGACTCTTCATTCCCTCTCTCTGTTACCCTTCATTCCCTCTCACTGTAACCCTTCATTCCCTCTCACTGTAACCCTTCATTCCCTCTCACTGTAACCCTTCATTCCCTCTCACTGTAACCCTTCATTCCCTCTCACTGTTATCCTTCATTCCCCCTCACTGTTACCCTTCATTCCCTCTCACTGTTATCCTTCATTCCCACTTACTGTAACCCTTCATTCCCTCTCACTGTTACCCTTCATTCCCTCTCACTGTTATCTTTCATTCCCTCTCACTGTAACCCTTCATTCCCTCTCACTGTTACCCTTCATTCCCTCTCAGTTACCCTTCATTCCCTCTCACTTTAACCCTTCATTCCCTCTCACTGTTACTCTTCATTCCCTCTCACTGTTATCCTTCATTCCCTCTCACTGTAACCCTTCATTCCCTCTTACTGTTACCCTTCATTCCCTCTCACTGTAACCCTTCATTCCCTCTCACTGTAACCCTTCATTCCCTCTGACTTTAATCCTTCATTCCCTGTCACTGTAACCCTTCATTCCCTCTCACTGTAACCCTTCATTCCCTCTCACTGTAACCCTTCATTCCCTCTCACTGTAACCCTTCATTCCCTCTGACTTTAATCCTTCATTCCCTCTCACTGTAACCCTTCATTCCCTCTCACTGTTACCCTTTATTTCCTCTCACTGTTACCCTTCATTTCCTCTCACTGTTACCCTTCATTCCCTCTCACTGTGACCCTTCATTCCCTCTCACTGTAACCCTTCATTCCATCTCACTGTAACCCTTCATTCCCTCTCACTGTGACCCTTCATTCCCTCTCACTGTTACCCTTCATTCCCTCTCACTGTAACCCTTCATTCCCTCTCACTGTTACCCTTCATTCCCTCTCAGTGTGACCCTTCATTCAGTCTCACTGTTACCCTTCATTCCCTCTCACTGTAACCCTTCATTCCCTCTCACTGTTACCCTTTATTCCCTCTCACTGTAACCCTCCATTCCCTCTCACTGTAACCCTTCATTCCCTCTCAGTGTGACCCTTCATTCCCTCTCACTGTAACCCTTCATTCCCTCTCACTGTAACCCTTCATTCCCTCGGACTGTGACCCTTCATTCCCTCTCACTGTTACCCTTCATTCCCTCTCACTGTTTCCCTTCATTCCCTCTCACTGTTACCCTTCATTCCCTCTCACTGTTACCCTTCATTCCCTCTCACTGTAACCCTTCATTCCCTCTCAGTGTTACCCTTCATTCCCTCTCACTGTTACCCTACATTCCCTCTCACTGTTACACTTCATTCCCTCTCACTGTTACCCTTCATTCCCTCTCACTGTAACCCTTCATTCCCTCTCACTGTTACTCTTCATTCCCTCGGACTGTGACCCTTCATTCCCTCTCACTGTTACCCTTCATTCCCTCTCACTGTTTCCCTTCATTCCCTATCACTGTTACCCTTCATTCCCTCTCACTGTTACCCTTCATTCCCTCTCACTGTAACCCTTCATTCCCTCTCAGTGTTACCCTACATTCCCTCTCACTGTTACCATTCATTCCCTCTCACTGTTACCCTTCATTCTCTCTCACTGTAACCCTTCATTCCCTCTCAGTGTTACCCTACATTCCCTCTCACTGTTACCCTTCATTCCCTCTCACTGTTACCCTTCATTCCCTCTCACTGTTACCCTTCATTCCCTCTCACTGTAACCCTTCATTCCCTCTCACTGTTACTCTTCATTCCCTCGGGCTGTGACCCTTCATTCCCTCTCACTGTTACCCTTCATTCCCTCTCACTGTTTCCCTTCATTCCCTATCACTGTTACCCTTCATTCCCTCTCACTGTTACCATTCATTCCCTCTCAGTGTTACCCTTCATTCCCTCTCACTGTTACCCTTCATTCTCTCTCACTGTTTCCCTTCATTCCCTATCACTGTTACCCTACATTCCCTCTCACTGTTACCATTCATTCCCTCTCAGTGTTACCCTTCATTCCCTCTCACTGTTACCCTTCATTCTCTCTCACTGTTACCCTACATTCCCTCTCACTGTTACCCTTCATTCCCTCTCACTGTTACCCTTCATTCCCTCTCACTGTTACACTTCATTCCCTCTCACTGTTACCCTTCATTCCCTCTCACTGTAACCCTTCATTCCCTCTCACTGTTACTCTTCATTCCCTCGGACTGTGACCCTTCATTCCCTCTCACTGTTACCCTTCATTCCCTCTCACTGTTACCCTTCATTCCCTCTCACTGTTTCCCTTCATTCCCTCTCACTGTTACCCTTCATTCCCTCTCACTGTTACCCTTCATTCCCTCTCACTGTCACCCTACATTCCCTCTCACTGTTACCCTTCATTCCCTCTCACTGTTACCCTTCATTCCCTCTCACTGTTACCCTTCATTCCCTCTCACTGTAACCCTTCATTCCCTCTCACTGTTACCCTTCATTCCCTCTCACTGTTATCCTTCATTCCCACTCACTGTAACCCTTCATTCCCTCTCAGTGTTACCCTTCATTCCCTCTCACTGTTATCCTTCATTCCCTCTCACTGTAACCCTTCATTCCCTCTCACTGTTACCCTTCATTCCCTCTCAGTTACCCTTCATTCCCTCTCACTGTTATCCTTCATTCCCTCTCACTTTAACCCTTCATTCCCTCTCACTGTTACCCTTCATTCCCTCTCACTGTTATCCTTCATTCCCTCTCACTGTAACCCTTCATTCCCTCTTACTGTTACCCTTCATTCCCTCTCACTGTAACCCTTCATTCCCTCTCACTGTAACCCTTCATTCCCTCTGACTTTAATCCTTCATTCCCTCTCACTGTAACCCTTCATTCCCTCTCACTGTTACCCTTCATTCCCTCTCACTGTGACCCTTCATTCTGTCTCACTGTTACCCTTCATTCCCTCTCACTGTTACCCTTCATTCCCTCTCACTGTTACCCTTCATTCCCTCTCACTGTTACCCTTCATTCCCTCTCATTGTTACTCTTCATTCCCTCTCACTGTTACCCTTCATTCCCTCTCACTGTTACCCTTCATTCCCTCTCACTGTAACCCTTCATTCCCTCTCACTGTTACCCTTAATTCCCTCTCATTGTTACCCTTCATTCCCTCTCACTGTTACCCTTCATTCCCTCTCACAGTAACCCTTCATTCCCTCTCACTGTTACCCTTCATTCCCTCTCAATGTAACCCTTCATTCCCTCTCACTGTTACCCTTCATTCCCTCTCACTGTTACCCTTCATTCCCTCTCACTGTTACCCTTCATTCCCTCTCACTGTTACCCTTCATTCCCTCTCACTTTTACCCTTCATTCCCTCTCACTGTGACTCTTCATTCCCTCTCTCTGTTACCCTTCATTCCCTCTCACTGTAACCCTTCATTCCCTCTCACTGTAACCCTTCATTCCCTCTCACTGTAACCCTTCATTCCCTCTCACTGTAACCCTTCATTCCCTCTCACTGTTATCCTTCATTCCCCCTCACTGTTACCCTTCATTCCCTCTCAGTGTTACCCTTCATTCCCTCTCACTGTTATCCTTCATTCCCTCTCACTGTAACCCTTCATTCCCTCTCACTGTTACCCTTCATTCCCTCTCAGTTACCCTTCATTCCCTCTCACTGTTATCCTTCATTCCCTCTCACTTTAACCCTTCATTCCCTCTCACTGTTACCCTTCATTCCCTCTCACTGTTATCCTTCATTCCCTCTCACTGTAACCCTTCATTCCCTCTTACTGTTACCCTTCATTCCCTCTCACTGTAACCCTTCATTCCCTCTCACTGTAACCCTTCATTCCCTCTGACTTTAATCCTTCATTCCCTCTCACTGTAACCCTTCATTCCCTCTCACTGTTACCCTTCATTCCCTCTCACTGTGACCCTTCATTCTGTCTCACTGTTACCCTTCATTCCCTCTCACTGTTACCCTTCATTCCCTCTCACTGTTACCCTTCATTCCCTCTCACTGTTACCCTTCATTCCCTCTCATTGTTACTCTTCATTCCCTCTCACTGTTACCCTTCATTCCCTCTCACTGTTACCCTTCATTCCCTCTCACTGTAACCCTTCATTCCCTCTCACTGTTACCCTTAATTCCCTCTCATTGTTACCGTTCATTCCCTCTCACAGTAACCCTTCAGTCCCTCTCACTGTAACCCTTCATTCCCTGTCACTGTAACCCTTCATTCCCTCTGACTGTGACCCTTCCTTCCCTCTCACTGTTACCCTTCATTCCCTCTGACTGTTTCCCTACATTCCCTCTCACTGTTACCCTTCATTCCCTCTCACTGTAACCCTTCATTCCCTCTCACTGTAACCCTTCATTCCCTCTCACTATAACCCGTCATTCCCTCACACTGTAACCCTTCCTTCCCTCTCACTGTTACCCTTCATTCCCTCTGACTGTTTCCCTACATTCCCTCTCACTGTTACCCTTCATTCCCTCTCACTGTAACCCTTCATTCCCTCACACTGTAACCCTTCATTCCCTCTCACTGTTACCCTTCATTCCCTCTCACTGTTACTCTTCATTCCCTCTCACTGTTACCCTTCATTCCCTCTCATTGTTACTCTTCATTCCCTCTCACTGTTACCCTTCATTTTCGCTCACTGTTACCCTTCATTCCCTCTCACTGTTACTCTTCATTCCCTCTCACTGTTACCCTTCATTCCCTCTCATTGTTACTCTTCATTCCCTCTCACTGTTACCCTTCATTTTCGCTCACTGTTACCCTTCATTCCCTCTCATTGTTACTCTTCATTCCCTCTCACTGTTACCCTTCATTTTCGCTCACTGTTACCCTTCATTCCCTCTCACTGTTACTCTTCATTCCCTCTCACTGCGACCCTTCATTCCGTCTCACTGTTACTCTTCATTCCCTCTCACTGTTACCCTTCATTCCCTCTCACTGTTACCCTTCATTCCCTCTCATTGTTACTCTTCATTCCCTCTCACTGTTACCCTTCATTCCCTCTCACTGTTACCCGTCATTCCCTCTCACTGTGACCCTTCATTCCCTCTCACTGTTACCCTTCATTCCCTCTCACTGTTACCCTTCATTCCCTCTCACTGTTACCCTTCATTCCCTCTCACTGTAACCCTTCATTCCCCCTCACTGTTACCCTTCATTCCCTCTCACAGTAACCATTCATTCCCTCTCACTGTTACCCTTCATTCCCTCTCACAGTAACCCTTCATTCCCTCTCACTGTTACCCTTCATTCCCTCTCAATGTAACCCTTCATTCCCTCTCACTGTTACCCTTCATTCCCTCTCACTGTTACCCTTCATTCCCTCTCACTGTTACCCTTCATTCCCTCTCACTTTTACCCTTCATTCCCTCTCACTGTGACCCTTCATTCCCTCTCTCTGTTACCCTTCATTCCCTCTCACTGTAACCCTTCATTCCCTCTCACTGTAACCCTTCATTCCCTCTCACTGTAACCCTTCATTCCCTCTCACTGTTATCCTTCATTCCCCCTCACTGTTACCCTTCATTCCCTCTCACTGTTATCCTTCATTCCCACTCACTGTAACCCTTCATTCCCTCTCACTGTTACCCTTCATTCCCTCTCACTGTTATCCTTCATTCCCTCTCACTGTAACCCTTCATTCCCTCTCACTGTTACCCTTCATTCCCTCTCAGTTACCCTTCATTCCCTCTCACTGTTATCCTTCATTCCCTCTCACTTTAACCCTTCATTCCCTCTCACTGTTACCCTTCATTCCCTCTCACTGTTATCCTTCATTCCCTCTCACTGTAACCCTTCATTCCCTCTTACTGTTACCCTTCATTCCCTCTCACTGTAACCCTTCATTCCCTCTCACTGTAACCCTTCATTCCCTCTGACTTTAATCCTTCATTCCCTCTCACTGTAACCCTTCATTCCCTCTCACTGTTACCCTTCATTCCCTCTCACTGTGACCCTTCATTCTGTCTCACTGTTACCCTTCATTCCCTCTCACTGTTACCCTTCATTCCCTCTCACTGTTACCCTTCATTCCCTCTCACTGTTACCCTTCATTCCCTCTCATTGTTACTCTTCATTCCCTCTCACTGTTACCCTTCATTCCCTCTCACTGTTACCCTTCATTCCCTCTCACTGTAACCCTTCATTCCCTCTCACTGTTACCCTTAATTCCCTCTCATTGTTACCCTTCATTCCCTCTCACTGTTACCCTTCATTCCCTCTCACAGTAACCCTTCATTCCCTCTCACTGTTACCCTTCATTCCCTCTCAATGTAACCCTTCATTCCCTCTCACTGTTACCCTTCATTCCCTCTCACTGTTACCCTTCATTCCCTCTCACTGTTACCCTTCATTCCCTCTCACTGTTACCCTTCATTCCCTCTCACTTTTACCCTTCATTCCCTCTCACTGTGACTCTTCATTCCCTCTCTCTGTTACCCTTCATTCCCTCTCACTGTAACCCTTCATTCCCTCTCACTGTAACCCTTCATTCCCTCTCACTGTAACCCTTCATTCCCTCTCACTGTAACCCTTCATTCCCTCTCACTGTTATCCTTCATTCCCCCTCACTGTTACCCTTCATTCCCTCTCACTGTTATCCTTCATTCCCACTTACTGTAACCCTTCATTCCCTCTCACTGTTACCCTTCATTCCCTCTCACTGTTATCTTTCATTCCCTCTCACTGTAACCCTTCATTCCCTCTCACTGTTACCCTTCATTCCCTCTCAGTTACCCTTCATTCCCTCTCACTTTAACCCTTCATTCCCTCTCACTGTTACTCTTCATTCCCTCTCACTGTTATCCTTCATTCCCTCTCACTGTAACCCTTCATTCCCTCTTACTGTTACCCTTCATTCCCTCTCACTGTAACCCTTCATTCCCTCTCACTGTAACCCTTCATTCCCTCTGACTTTAATCCTTCATTCCCTCTCACTGTAACCCTTCATTCCCTCTCACTGTAACCCTTCATTCCCTCTCACTGTAACCCTTCATTCCCTCTCACTGTTACCCTTTATTTCCTCTCACTGTTACCCTTCATTTCCTCTCACTGTTACCCTTCATTCCCTCTCACTGTGACCCTTCATTCCCTCTCACTGTAACCCTTCATTCCATCTCACTGTAACCCTTCATTCCCTCTCACTGTGACCCTTCATTCCCTCTCACTGTTACCCTTCATTCCCTCTCACTGTAACCCTTCATTCCCTCGTACTGTGACCCTTCATTCCCTCTCACTGTTACCCTTTATTCCCTCTCACTGTAACCCTCCATTCCCTCTCACTGTAACCCTTCATTCCCTCTCACTGTAACCCTTCATTCCCTCTCACTGTTACCCTTCATTCCCTCTCAGTGTGACCCTTCATTCAGTCTCACTGTTACCCTTCATTCCCTCTCACTGTAACCCTTCATTCCCTCTCACTTTTACCCTTATTCCCTCTCACTGTAACCCTCCATTCCCTCTCACTGTAACCCTTCATTCCCTCTCACTGTAACCCTTCATTCCCTCTCACTGTTACCCTTCATTCCCTCTCAGTGTGACCCTTCATTCCCTCTCACTGTAACCCTTCATTCCCTCTCACTGTAACCCTTCATTCCCTCGGACTGTGACCCTTCATTCCCTCTCACTGTTACCCTTCATTCCCTCTCACTGTTTCCCTTCATTCCCTCTCACTGTTACCCTTCATTCCCTCTCACTGTTACCCTTCATTCCCTCTCACTGTAACCCTTCATTCCCTCTCAGTGTTACCCTTCATTCCCTCTCACTGTTACCCTACATTCCCTCTCACTGTTACACTTCATTCCCTCTCACTGTTATACTTCATTCCCTCTCACTGTAACCCTTCATTCCCTCTCACTGTTACTCTTCATTCCCTCGGACTGTGACCCTTCATTCCCTCTCACTGTTACCCTTCATTCCCTCTCACTGTTTCCCTTCATTCCCTATCACTGTTACCCTTCATTCCCTCTCACTGTTACCCTTCATTCCCTCTCACTGTTTCCCTTCATTCCCTCTCAGTTACCCTTCATTCCCTCTCACTTTAACCCTTCATTCCCTCTCACTGTTACCCTTCATTCCCTCTCACTGTTATCCTTCATTCCCACTTACTGTAACCCTTCATTCCCTCTCACTGTTACCCTTCATTCCCTCTCACTGTTATCTTTCATTCCCTCTCACTGTAACCCTTCATTCCCTCTCACTGTTACCCTTCATTCCCTCTCAGTTACCCTTCATTCCCTCTCACTTTAACCCTTCATTCCCTCTCACTGTTACTCTTCATTCCCTCTCACTGTTATCCTTCATTCCCTCTCACTGTAACCCTTCATTCCCTCTTACTGTTACCCTTCATTCCCTCTCACTGTAACCCTTCATTCCCTCTCACTGTAACCCTTCATTCCCTCTGACTTTAATCCTTCATTCCCTCTCACTGTAACCCTTCATTCCCTCTCACTGTAACCCTTCATTCCCTCTCACTGTAACCCTTCATTCCCTCTCACTGTTACCCTTTATTTCCTCTCACTGTTACCCTTCATTTCCTCTCACTGTTACCCTTCATTCCCTCTCACTGTGACCCTTCATTCCCTCTCACTGTAACCCTTCATTCCATCTCACTGTAACCCTTCATTCCCTCTCACTGTGACCCTTCATTCCCTCTCACTGTTACCCTTCATTCCCTCTCACTGTAACCCTTCATTCCCTCGTACTGTGACCCTTCATTCCCTCTCACTGTTACCCTTTATTCCCTCTCACTGTAACCCTCCATTCCCTCTCACTGTAACCCTTCATTCCCTCTCACTGTAACCCTTCATTCCCTCTCACTGTTACCCTTCATTCCCTCTCAGTGTGACCCTTCATTCAGTCTCACTGTTACCCTTCATTCCCTCTCACTGTAACCCTTCATTCCCTCTCACTGTTACCCTTATTCCCTCTCACTGTAACCCTCCATTCCCTCTCACTGTAACCCTTCATTCCCTCTCACTGTAACCCTTCATTCCCTCTCACTGTTACCCTTCATTCCCTCTCAGTGTGACCCTTCATTCCCTCTCACTGTAACCCTTCATTCCCTCTCACTGTAACCCTTCATTCCCTCGGACTGTGACCCTTCATTCCCTCTCACTGTTACCCTTCATTCCCTCTCACTGTTTCCCTTCATTCCCTCTCACTGTTACCCTTCATTCCCTCTCACTGTTACCCTTCATTCCCTCTCACTGTAACCCTTCATTCCCTCTCAGTGTTACCCTTCATTCCCTCTCACTGTTACCCTACATTCCCTCTCACTGTTACACTTCATTCCCTCTCACTGTTATACTTCATTCCCTCTCACTGTAACCCTTCATTCCCTCTCACTGTTACTCTTCATTCCCTCGGACTGTGACCCTTCATTCCCTCTCACTGTTACCCTTCATTCCCTCTCACTGTTTCCCTTCATTCCCTATCACTGTTACCCTTCATTCCCTCTCACTGTTACCCTTCATTCCCTCTCACTGTTTCCCTTCATTCCCTATCACTGTTACCCTTCATTCCCTCTCACTGTAACCCTTCATTCCCTCTCAGTGTTACCCTACATTCCCTCTCACTTTTACCCTTCATTCCCTCTCACTGTTACCCTTCATTCCCTCTCACTGTTACCCTTCATTCCCTCTCACTGTAACCCTTCATTCCCTCTCACTGTTACCCTTCATTCACTCTCACTGTAACCCTTCATTCCCTCTGACTGTTACCCTTCATTCCCTCTCACTGTTACCCTTCATTCCCTCTCACTGTAACCCTTCATTCCCTCTCACTGTTACCCTTCATTCCCTCTCACTGTTACCCTTCATTCCCTCTCACTGTTATCCTTCATTCCCTCTCACTGTTACTCTTCATTCCCTCTCACTGTAACCCTTCATTCCCTCTCACTGTTACTCTTCATTCCCTCTCACTGTTACCCTTCATTTCCTCTTACTGTTACTCTTCATTCCCTCTCACTGTAACCCTTCATTCCCTCTCACTGTAACCCTTCATTCCCTCTCACTGTTACCCTTCATTCCCTCTCACTGTAACCCTTCATTCCCTCTCACTGTAGCCCTTCATTCCCTCTCACTGTAACCTTTCATTCCCTCTCAGTTACCCTACATTCCCTCTCACTGTTACTCTTCATTCACTCTCACTGTAACCCTTCATTCCCTATCACTGTTACCCTTCATTCCCTCTTACTGTTACCCTTCATTCCCTCACACTGTTACCCTACATTCCCTCTCACTGTTACCCTTCATTCCCTCTCACTGTTACTCTTCATTCCCTCTCACTGTTACCCTTCATTCCCTCTCACTGTAACCCTTCATTCCCTCTCAGTGTTACCCTTCATTCCCTCTCACTGTAACCCTTCATTCCCTCTCACTGTTACCCTTCATTCCCTCTCACTGTAACCCTTCATTCCCTCTGACAGTTACCCTTCATTCCCTCTCACTGTTACCCTTCATTCCCTCTCACTGTAACCCTTCATTCCCTCTCACTGTTACCCTTCATTCCCTCTCACTGTTACCCTTCATTCCCTCTCACTGTTACTCTTCATTCCCTCTCACTGTAACCCTTCATTCCCTCTCACTGTTACCCTTCATTCCCTCTCACTGTTACCCTTCATTCCCTCTCCCTGTTACCCTTCATTCCCTCTCACTGTTACCCTTCATTCCCTCTCACTGTTACCCTTCATTCCCTCTCACTGTTACCCTTCATTCCTTCTCACTGTTACCCTTCATTCCCTCTCACTGTTACTCTTCATTCCCTCTCACTGTTACCCTTCATTCCCTCTCACTGTTACCATTCATTCCCTCTCACTGTTACCCTTCATTCCCTCTCACTGTTACCCTTCATTCCCTCTCACTGTAACCCTTCATTCCCTCTCACTGTTACCCTTCATTCCCTCTCACTTTTACCCTTCATTCCCTCTGACTGTTACCCTTCATTCCCTCTCACTGTTACCCTTCATTCCCTCTCACTGTAACCCTTCATTCCCTCTCACTGTTACTCTTCATTCCCTCTCACTGTTACCCTTCATTCCCTCTCACTGTTACCCTTCATTCCCTCTCACTGTTACTCTTCATTCCCTCTCACTGTAACCCTTCATTCCCTCTCACTGTTTCCCTTCATTCCCTCTCACTGTTACCCTTCATTCCCTCTCACTGTTACCCTTCATTCCCTCTCACTGTAACCCTTCATTCCCTCTCAGTGTTACCCTTCATTCCCTCTCACTGTTACCCTACATTCCCTCTCACTGTTACACTTCATTCCCTCTCACTGTTATACTTCATTCCCTCTCACTGTAACCCTTCATTCCCTCTCACTGTTACTCTTCATTCCCTCGGACTGTGACCCTTCATTCCCTCTCACTGTTACCCTTCATTCCCTCTCACTGTTTCCCTTCATTCCCTATCACTGTTACCCTTCATTCCCTCTCACTGTTACCCTTCATTCCCTCTCACTGTTTCCCTTCATTCCCTATCACTGTTACCCTTCATTCCCTCTCACTGTAACCCTTCATTCCCTCTCAGTGTTACCCTACATTCCCTCTCACTGTTACCCTTCATTCCCTCTCACTGTTACCCTTCATTCCCTCTCACTGTTACCCTTCATTCCCTCTCACTGTAACCCTTCATTCCCTCTCACTGTTACCCTTCATTCACTCTCACTGTAACCCTTCATTCCCTCTGACTGTTACCCTTCATTCCCTCTCACTGTTACCCTTCATTCCCTCTCACTGTAACCCTTCATTCCCTCTCACTGTTACCCTTCATTCCCTCTCACTGTTACCCTTCATTCCCTCTCACTGTTACCCTTCATTCCCTCTCACTGTTACTCTTCATTCCCTCTCACTGTAACCCTTCATTCCCTCTCACTGTTACTCTTCATTCCCTCTCACTGTTACCCTTCATTTCCTCTTACTGTTACTCTTCATTCCCTCTCACTGTAACCCTTCATTCCCTCTCACTGTAACCCTTCATTCCCTCTCACTGTTACCCTTCATTCCCTCTCACTGTAACCCTTCATTCCCTCTCACTGTAGCCCTTCATTCCCTCTCACTGTAACCTTTCATTCCCTCTCACTGTTACCCTACATTCCCTCTCACTGTTACTCTTCATTCACTCTCACTGTAACCCTTCATTCCCTATCACTGTTACCCTTCATTCCCTCTTACTGTTACCCTTCATTCCCTCACACTGTTACCCTACATTCCCTCTCACTGTTACCCTTCATTCCCTCTCACTGTTACTCTTCATTCCCTCTCACTGTTACCCTTCATTCCCTCTCACTGTAACCCTTCATTCCCTCTCAGTGTTACCCTTCATTCCCTCTCACTGTAACCCTTCATTCCCTCTCACTGTTACCCTTCATTCCCTCTCACTGTAACCCTTCATTCCCTCTGACAGTTACCCTTCATTCCCTCTCACTGTTACCCTTCATTCCCTCTCACTGTAACCCTTCATTCCCTCTCACTGTTACCCTTCATTCCCTCTCACTGTTACCCTTCATTCCCTCTCACTGTTACTCTTCATTCCCTCTCACTGTAACCCTTCATTCCCTCTCACTGTTACCCTTCATTCCCTCTCACTGTTACCCTTCATTCCCTCTCCCTGTTACCCTTCATTCCCTCTCACTGTTACCCTTCATTCCCTCTCACTGTTACCCTTCATTCCCTCTCACTGTTACCCTTCATTCCTTCTCACTGTTACCCTTCATTCCCTCTCACTGTTACTCTTCATTCCCTCTCACTGTTACCCTTCATTCCCTCTCACTGTTACCATTCATTCCCTCTCACTGTTACCCTTCATTCCCTCTCACTGTTACCCTTCATTCCCTCTCACTGTAACCCTTCATTCCCTCTCACTGTTACCCTTCATTCCCTCTCACTTTTACCCTTCATTCCCTCTGACTGTTACCCTTCATTCCCTCTCACTGTTACCCTTCATTCCCTCTCACTGTAACCCTTCATTCCCTCTCACTGTTACTCTTCATTCCCTCTCACTGTTACCCTTCATTCCCTCTCACTGTTACCCTTCATTCCCTCTCACTGTTACTCTTCATTCCCTCTCACTGTAACCCTTCATTCCCTCTCACTGTTACCCTTCATTCCCTCTCACTGTTACCCTTCATTCCTTCTCACTGTTACCCTTCATTCCCTCTCACTGTTACTCTTCATTCCCTCTCACTGTAACCCTTCATTCCCTCTCACTGTTACCCTTCATTCCCTCTCACTGTTACCCTTCATTCCCTCTCCCTGTTACCCTTCATTCCCTCTCAATGTAACCCTTCATTCCCTCTCACTGTTACCCTTCATTCCCTCTCACTGTTACTCTTCATTCCCTCTCATTGTTACCCTTCATTCTCTCCCCCTGTTACCCTTCATTCCCTCTCACTGTTACTCTTCATTCCCTCTCATTGTTACCCTTCACTCTCTCTCCCTGTTACCCTTCATTCCCTCTGACTGTTACCCTTCATTCCCTCTCACTGTTACTCTTCATTCCCTCTCACTGTAACCCTTCATTCCCTCTCACTGTTACTCTTCATTCCCTCTCATTGTTACCCTTCATTCCCTCTCACTGTAACCCTTCATTCCCTCTCACTGTAGCCCTTCATTCCCTCTCACTGTAACCTTTCATTCCCTCTCACTGTTACCCTACATTCCCTCTCACTGTTACTCTTCATTCACTCTCACTGTAACCCTTCATTCCCTCTCACTGTAGCCCTTCATTCCCTCTCACTGTTACTCTTCATTCCCTCTCATTGTTACCCTTCATTCCCTCTCACTGTAACCCTTCATTCCCTCTCACTGTTACTCTTCATTCCCTCTCACTGTAACCCTTCATTCCCTCTCACTGTTACCCTTCATTCCCTCTCACTGTTACCCTTCATTCCCTCTCCCTGTTACCCTTCATTCCCTCTCAATGTAACCCTTCATTCCCTCTCACTCTTACCCTTCATTCCCTCTCACTGTTACTCTTCATTCCCTCTCATTGTTACCCTTCATTCTCTCCCCCTGTTACCCTTCATTCCCTCTCAATGTAACCCTTCATTCCCTCTCACTGTTACCCTTCATTCCCTCTCACTGTTACCCTTCATTCCCTCTCCCTGTTACCCTTCATTCCCTCTCAATGTAACCCTTCATTCCCTCTCACTGTTACCCTTCATTCCCTCTCACTGTTACTCTTCATTCCCTCTCACTGTAACCCTTCACTCTCTCTCCCTGTTACCCTTCATTCCCTCTAACTGTTACCCTTCATTCCCTCTCACTGTTACTCTTCATTCCCTCTCACTGTAACCCTTCATTCCGTCTGACTGTTACCCTTCATTCCCTCTCACTGTTACCCTTCATTCCCTCTCACTGTAACCCTTCATTCCCTCTCACTGTAGCCCTTCATTCCCTCTCACTGTTACTCTTCATTCCCTCTCATTGTTACCCTTCATTCCCTCTCACTGTAACCCTTCATTCCCTCTCACTGTTACTCTTCATTCCCTCTCACTGTAACCCTTCATTCCCTCTCACTGTAGCCCTTCATTCCCTCTCACTGTAACCTTTCATTCCCTCTCACTGTTACCCTACATTCCCTCTCACTGTTACTCTTCATTCACTCTCACTGTAACCCTTCATTCCCTCTCACTGTTACCCTTCATTCCCTCTTACTGTTACCCTTCATTCCCTCACACTGTTACCATTCATTCCCTCTCACTGTTACCCTACATTCCCTCTCACTGTTACCATTCATTCCCTCTCACTGTTACCCTTCATTCCCTCTCACTGTTACCCTACATTCCCTCTCACTGTTATCCTTCATTCCCTCTCACTGTTACCATTCATTCCCTCTCACTGTTACCCTACATTCCCTCTCACTGTTACCCTTCATTCCCTCTCACTGTTACCATTCATTCCCTCTCACTGTTACCCTTCATTCCCTCTCACTGTTACCCTTCATTCCCTCTCACTGTAACCCTTCATTCCCTCTCACTGTTACCCTTCATTCCCTCTCAATGTAACCCTTCATTCCCTCTGACTGTTACCCTTCATTCCCTCTCACTGTTACCCTTCATTCCCTCTCACTGTAACCCTTCATTCCCTCTCACTGTTACTCTTCATTCCCTCTCACTGTTACCCTTCATTCCCTCTCACTGTTACCCTTCATTCCCTCTCACTGTTAATCTTCATTCCCTCTCACTGTAACCCTTCATTCCCTCTCACTGTTACCCTACATTCCCTCTCACTGTTACTCTTCATTCACTCTCACTGTAACCCTTCATTCCCTCTCACTGTTACCCTTCATTCCCTCTTACTGTTACCCTTCATTCCCTCACACTGTTACCATTCATTCCCTCTCACTGTTACCCTTCATTCCCTCTCACTGTTACCATTTATTCCCTCTCACTGTTACCCTTCATTCCCTCTCACTGTTACCATTCATTCCCTCTCACTGTTACCCTACATTCCCTCTCACTGTTACCCTTCATTCCCTCTCACTGTTACCATTCATTCCCTCTCACTGTTACCCTTCATTCCCTCTCACTGTTACCCTTCATTCCCTCTCACTGTAACCCTTCATTCCCTCTCACTGTTACCCTTCATTCCCTCTCACTTTTACCCTTCATTCCCTCTGACTGTTACCCTTCATTCCCTCTCACTGTTACCCTTCATTCCCTCTCACTGTAACCCTTCATTCCCTCTCACTGTTACTCTTCATTCCCTCTCACTGTTACCCTTCATTCCCTCTCACTGTTACCCTTCATTCCCTCTCACTGTTACTCTTCATTCCCTCTCACTGTAACCCTTCATTCCCTCTCACTGTTACCCTTCATTCCCTCTCACTGTTACCCTTCATTCCTTCTCACTGTTACCCTTCATTCCCTCTCACTGTTACTCTTCATTCCCTCTCACTGTAACCCTTCATTCCCTCTCACTGTTACCCTTCATTCCCTCTCACTGTTACCCTTCATTCCCTCTCCCTGTTACCCTTCATTCCCTCTCAATGTAACCCTTCATTCCCTCTCACTGTTACCCTTCATTCCCTCTCACTGTTACTCTTCATTCCCTCTCATTGTTACCCTTCATTCTCTCCCACTGTTACCCTTCATTCCCTCTCACTGTTACTCTTCATTCCCTCTCATTGTTACCCTTCACTCTCTCTCCCTGTTACCCTTCATTCCCTCTGACTGTTACCCTTCATTCCCTCTCACTGTTACTCTTCATTCCCTCTCACTGTAACCCTTCATTCCCTCTCACTGTTACTCTTCATTCCCTCTCATTGTTACCCTTCATTCCCTCTCACTGTAACCCTTCATTCCCTCTCACTGTAGCCCTTCATTCCCTCTCACTGTAACCTTTCATTCCCTCTCACTGTTACCCTACATTCCCTCTCACTGTTACTCTTCATTCACTCTCACTGTAACCCTTCATTCCCTCTCACTGTAGCCCTTCATTCCCTCTCACTGTTACTCTTCATTCCCTCTCATTGTTACCCTTCATTCCCTCTCACTGTAACCCTTCATTCCCTCTCACTGTTACTCTTCATTCCCTCTCACTGTAACCCTTCATTCCCTCTCACTGTAGCCCTTCATTCCCTCTCACTGTAACCTTTCATTCCCTCTCACTGTTACCCTACATTCCCTCTCACTGTTACTCTTCATTCACTCTCACTGTAACCCTTCATTCCCTCTCACTGTTACCCTTCATTCCCTCTTACTGTTACCCTTCATTCCCTCACACTGTTACCATTCATTCCCTCTCACTGTTACCCTTCATTCCCTCTCACTGTTACCATTCATTCCCTCTCACTGTTACCCTTCATTCCCTCTCACTGTTACCATTCATTCCCTCTCACTGTTACCCTACATTCCCTCTCACTGTTACCCTTCATTCCCTCTCACTGTTACCATTCATTCCCTCTCACTGTTACCCTTCATTCCCTCTCACTGTTACCCTTCATTCCCTCTCACTGTAACCCTTCATTCCCTCTCACTGTTACCCTTCATTCCCTCTCACTGTAACCCTTCATTCCGTCTGACTGTTACCCTTCATTCCCTCTCACTGTTACCCTTCATTCCCTCTCACTGTAACCCTTCATTTCCTCTCACTGTTACCCTTCATTCCCTCTCACTGTTACCCTTCATTCCCTCTCACTGTTACCCTTCATTCCCTCTCACTGTTACTCTTCATTCCCTCTCACTGTAACCCTTCATTCCCTCTCACTGTTACCCTTCATTCCCTCTCCCTGTTACCCTTCATTCCCTCTCAATGTAACCCTTCATTCCCTCTCACTGTTACCCTTCATTCCCTCTGACTGTTACCCTTCATTCCCTCTCACTGTTACTCTTCATTCCCTCTCATTGTTACCCTTCATTCTCTCTCCCTCTTACCCTTCATTCCCTCTGACTGTTACCCTTCATTCCCTCTCACTGTTACTCTTCATTCCCTCTCACTGTTACCCTTCATTCCCTCTCACTGTAACCCTACATTCCCTCTCACTGTAACCCTTCATTCCCTCTCACTGTTTCTCTTCATTCCCTCTCATTGTTACCCTTCATTCCCTCTCACTGTTACCCTTCATTCCCTCTCACTGTAACCCTTCATTCCCTCTCACTGTAGCCCTTCATTCCCTCTCACTGTAACCTTTCATTTCCCTCTCACTGTTACCCTACATTCCCTCTCACTGTTACTCTTCATTCACTCTCACTGTAACCCTTCATTCCCTCTCACTGTTACCCTTCATTCCCTCTCACTGTTACCCTACATTCCCTCTCACTGTAACCCTTCATTCCCTCTCACTGTTACCCTTCATTCCTTCTCACTGTAACCCTTCATTCCCTCTCACTGTGACCCTTCATTCCCTCTCACTGTAACCCTTCATTCCCTCTGACTGTTACCCTTCATTCCCTCTCACTGTTACCCTTCATTCCCTCTCACTGTAACCCTTCATTCCTTCTCTCTGTTACCCTTCATTCCCTCTCACTGTTACCCTTCATTCCCTCTCACTGTTACCCTTCATTCCCTCTCACTGTTACTCTTCATTCCCTCTCACTGTAACCCTTCATTCCCTCTCACTGTTACCCTTCATTCCCTCTCACTGTAACCCTTCATTCCGTCTGACTGTTACCCTTCATTCCCTCTCACTGTTACCCTTCATTCCCTCTCACTGTAACCCTTCATTTCCTCTCACTGTTACCCTTCATTCCCTCTCACTGTTACCCTTCATTCCCTCTCACTGTTACCCTTCATTCCCTCTCACTGTTACTCTTCATTCCCTCTCACTGTAACCCTTCATTCCCTCTCACTGTTACCCTTCATTCCCTCTCCCTGTTACCCTTCATTCCCTCTCAATGTAACCCTTCATTCCCTCTCACTGTTACCCTTCATTCCCTCTGACTGTTACCCTTCATTCCCTCTCACTGTTACTCTTCATTCCCTCTCATTGTTACCCTTCATTCTCTCTCCCTCTTACCCTTCATTCCCTCTGACTGTTACCCTTCATTCCCTCTCACTGTTACTCTTCATTCCCTCTCACTGTTACCCTTCATTCCCTCTCACTGTAACCCTACATTCCCTCTCACTGTAACCCTTCATTCCCTCTCACTGTTTCTCTTCATTCCCTCTCATTGTTACCCTTCATTCCCTCTCACTGTTACCCTTCATTCCCTCTCACTGTAACCCTTCATTCCCTCTCACTGTAGCCCTTCATTCCCTCTCACTGTAACCTTTCATTTCCCTCTCACTGTTACCCTACATTCCCTCTCACTGTTACTCTTCATTCACTCTCACTGTAACCCTTCATTCCCTCTCACTGTTACCCTTCATTCCCTCTCACTGTTACCCTACATTCCCTCTCACTGTAACCCTTCATTCCCTCTCACTGTTACTCTTCATTCCCTCTCACTGTTACCCTTCATTCCCTCTCACTGTTACCCTTCATTCCTTCTCACTGTAACCCTTCATTCCCTCTCACTGTGACCCTTCATTCCCTCTCACTGTAACCCTTCATTCCCTCTGACTGTTACCCTTCATTCCCTCTCACTGTTACCCTTCATTCCCTCTCACTGTAACCCTTCATTCCCTCTCTCTGTTACCCTTCATTCCCTCTCACTGTTACCCTTCATTCCCTCTCACTGTTACCCTTCATTCCCTCTCACTGTTACTCTTCATTCCCTCTCACTGTAACCCTTCATTCCCTCTCACTGTTACCCTTCATTCCCTCTCACTGTTACCCTTCATTCCCTCTCCCTGTTACCCTTCATTCCCTCTCACTGTTACCCTTCATTCCCTCTCACTGTTACCCTTCATTCCCTCTCACTGTTACCCTACATTCCCCCTCACTGTAACCCTTCATTCCCTCTCAGTGTTACCCTTCATTCCCTCTCACTGTTATCCGTCATTCCCTCTCACTGTTCCCCTACATTCCCTCTCTCTGTTACTCTTCATTCCCTCTCACTGTGACCCTTCATTCCCTCTCACTGTTACCCTTCATTCCCTCTCACTGTAACCCTTCATTCCCTCTCACTGTAACCCTTAATTCCGTTCTTGTTCAAAAAACATCTATCGTAGCTTTTCAAATGCTTACTGAGGTAGTTTCAACTACTTCACTGAGCAGGAATTCCATCGATTCTCATCTCTCTGATCCCTTCTCCTTTCTGTCCTAAATCTGCTCCTCCTCATCTTGAGCCCTTGCCCTCTTAATGCTGCTGCCATTTCCAAACTCATTGACAACGGGACATGGCAGCTGACTGCACTCAGTGGATAGTTCCTCTCCAACCTCCTGTCGATGTGACCCCTCCGCTTTCAGTTGGAGAGCAGAGAATGCCCTCGAGTTAGTGGTGCATCGCCAACCCACTGTCTGAGGGCTTTGCTATACTGTGTCCTTCTCGGAAATGTGAGGACTGCAGATGCTGGAGATCAGAGTCGGGAGTGTGTTGCTGGAAAAGCACAGCAGGTCAGGCAGCTTCCGAGGCGCAGCAGAGTCGACGTTTCGGGCTGAGGCCCTTCTCTCAGCAATCTCCTAATTCTTCTGGTGTCCTTCGAGTTCTTCACACATGAACCAATCAGACAGCAAGGATTGTCAAAAATAAACACGTGGGTTTCATTGTGTTTGGGATTTAGGACCCTGGAGCAAACTTGTGATGACGTCACAGAGCAGCACCCCATTGGGCATAAATAGTACAGTGTGGGCGGAGTCAGTGTCTGTGGGTGTTAGCTAGGGAGAAGCAGAGAACAGTTTTAATCACATGTTAATAAGATTACAGGCTGGTGTCGCTGGAATTGTTACAGTATTTATCGGCATGTCATAATATATACAATGAGTACAGTTGTACAGAAGCTTATGTCTACATGCAGTTGTTGAGCTTGTCCTCTCTTTGGTCAGTCTGTCCCAAACCCAATCTCTTCCTGTGGGCACCTAACCACACGACAAAATACATTCTCCCTTTGCAGATAAGATTAAATACAGACAACGGTAACTGGCAGGCTTTGTGGATATGTCTGGCTGTTTAGGAATGTCGCTGCACTCTATCTACAGGGCGTAAAGGATTATACATCACATCCTGTCCCGTACAAACAGGCAGCACATGTTGGCCACTCAGCCCTTTGAGCCTGCTACCCCATCCAGTCAGATTGTGATCTGATTTTAACCTCAACTCTACATTCCTGCACACCTGCTTGGTTATCGAGAATCTACCTCCCCCTGCCTTAGAAATATTGAGAGATTCTGCATCCACTGCAGTTTGAGGAAGGGCCTCAAAAAGTGTTTTTTCCTTTCTGTTTGAAATGGGAGCCTCCTTATATTGAGGTGATGGTAATGTTTCAAACTTGGACAGTCATTATTTATTTACTCGAGCAGAGTAGATGGAGTCTGACCAGCCAGCTCCGAGCCGGTCACCAGGGTGAGGAGACGCAGAGACTCCTGTTTAGGATCTGTCAGCCAAGGCTCCCTGATTGGCCCAGGGTAACAGCCTCTGATCAGGGGCCAATGAGATCCATCTGATCAACCTTGTTCCAATCATGTCGGCTGTCTTATCCTCAAGCCTTCGAACACTTTTGGAATATTATGTGCAGTCCTGTTCTTCCTCCTATTGGAAGGATATTGTGAAACTTGAAAGGGTTCAGAAAAGATTTACAAGGATGTTGCCAGTGTTGGAGGATTTGAGCTACAGGGAGAGGCTGAATAGGCTGGGGCTGTTTTCCCTGGAGCGTCGGAGGCTGAGGGGTGACCTTATAGAGGTTTATAAAATCTAGAGAGGCATGGATAGGGTAAATAGACAAGGTATTTTCCCTGGGGTCGGGGAGTCCAGAACTAGAGGGTATAGGTTTAGGGTGAGAGGGGAACAATATAAAAGAGACCTAAGGGGCAACTGTTTCACACAGAGGGCAGTGCGTGCATGGAATGAGCTGCCAGAGGAAGTGGTGGAGGCTGGTACAATTGCAACATTTAAAAGGCATTTGGATGGGTATATGAATAGGAAGGGTTTGGAGGGATATGGGCCAAGTGCTGGCAAATGACACTAGATTAGGTTCGGATATCTGGTCAGCATGGATGAGTTGGACCAAAGGTTCTGTTCCTGTGCTGTACATCTCTCTGACTTGATGACTCTATCAGAAACAGAAAGTGCTCCCGCTGTGTTGTCCCCAAGGAGTGAATTGCATGAAACAGACACAGAGGAAAAGGAGGGAGAAGGAATTGAAAACACAAATTGTGAAACTGTAATTTAAATGGAAGTTCTGTACTAAATCTGGATTAGCATCAGTCTTCCAAGCAGGGAGGATCACTGGACCTGAAACATTAACTCTGCTTTCACTCCACAGATGCTGTCAGACCTGCTGAGATTTTTCCTCTTTCTTCCTTTGATCTCTGTCTGCGTTGAGCGTTTGGCCCAACGTGTTTTGAGCTAGTCTGTTGCTCTGCTGGTTTGTCTGATTTCTGCCGTATTTAGTCAGTTCTGTGGCCAATGCTACCGAAAAGTGGATGTGAGAAATTGAAAGGCAACTTAGGCTGGATTTCTCAAACTGAAATCTTCCTGCATTCAAGAGGCACTCAGTCAGTACGATCAAGTGAGTTAACATGAACAGGTTTTATTGAATATTTATCTCTGAGACTTGATGAGAGAAGTCCATCATTAGAGCCTTACATTGTATTTTTTAAGGGCAACGTTGTTTTACCTGACATGATCCATGAGTCAGTAAATTTGCTCTGTGGTATTAAGGGGTGACTGACTGTCATGTTGAGATTGATTCAGCATTGTAATCCATTTGAACCTCTGCTCCAGACCTCCAAACCACACAGCAGTAACACCCGAGAGATCAGTCAAAAACTCCAAATCAAAATCACGAGCAAATGTTTACAGCGAATGTTTTGAAGGAGCCAGGTCTTCCTGAGCTCAAACACATCAGAAATTCCTAAATCACTATGACAACACGTCGGCTTTCATAAAGACTTGCTCAGTGCAGGCTTTGGTTCAAATCTTAACACAACTGGTCAGCAGCCACCATTTTAAATGAGCTCCAATGATTTGTGCTTTTTAAATTCAATATTACAGTACATCTTTAATTCCTCTTCGATTCTGCCTGGGTTTATCAGGGGCTGTTTTCTGTTTTAAGGTGAGAATTCTGCACACACCCATTTGTGACTAACACATCCATGAGTCGGCGCATTTTAAAACATTGGAGACGAAACCAATCAATACTTCGACAGTACAGAAAAATAATCCGACTGCCTATGATTTGCTGTGAGCTGTCCCTGCCTAATCAGAAATGGCAGCAGTAACATACACCCAACATGTATATTACTGTGAGCATGTGAGGAGCAGTGAGTCTACTGTTTATAAATCCCTCAGTCAGCTGCAAAAAGGACTTTTAATTCTGCGTAGTACTGGAATGTTGTCTCTTATTTCAAGGGATTGGTGTATAAGAGTGAGGAAATCTTATTGTGGCTGTGCAAAATGTCGGTGAGACCACACCTGAAATAATGTGAACAGTTTTGAACTCCTTATTTAAGGAGAAATATTGTTTCATTGGAGGCAGTTGAGGGAAGGTTTACCAGGATGATCCCTGGTGTGGGAGGGATTGTCTAATGAGCAAAGATTTAACAGGTTGGGACTTTACTCACTGGAGTTTCAGCAAATGGGAGGTGATCTCACTGAAACCTATCAGATTCATTCAGGGGCTTGACAGGGTCAATGCTGGGAGGATGTGGCCAGAGGACATAGTCTCAGAATAAAGAGGCACCAATTTTAGACTGAGATGGGGAGGAATATCTTCTCACAGAGGGTTAAGAGTCTTTGGAAATTGTCACAGAGAGTTGTGGGAGCAGAGTCCTTGTGTGTATTTAAGGCTGAGATAAAGAGATTTCTTGATCAATCGGGGAATTGGGGGTTTCAGGGAAAGGGCAGAAAAGTGGGCATGAGGAATGATCGTATTGAAAGGAAAATCGGCTTGAGGGGCTTGCTCCAGTTCCTATTTCGTATATTATTACAGCCACACTTCACTTCATTCAAAAGATAATGTCAGTCAAAGGTAGGGAGCCGTTTGGAAGGTTTCCCTGAGAAGAGGAATCCTGTTGACTACTAACTGAAAAAATATCATCAAACACACACTCTCACACTCACTTTCACACACTCACACTCACACTCACTCTCACACACTCTCACACCCACAAACACACACTCTCACACCCACAAACACACACACTCACACTCACTCTCACACACTCACACTCACACTCACACCCACAAACACACACTCTCACACCCACAAACACACTCTCACACTCACTCTCACACACTCACACTCACACTCACACCCACAAACACACACTCTCACACCCACAAACACACACACTCACACTCACTCTCACACACTCACACCCACAAACACACACACTCACACCCACAAACACACACTCTCACCCACAAATGCACACACTCACACTCACACTCACACCCACAAACACAGACACTCACATTCACACTCACACCCACAAACACACACTCTCACCCACAAACGCACACACTCACACTCACACCCACAAACACAGACAATCACACTCACTCTCACACCCACAAACACACACTCACAAACACACACTCATACACACATACACACACACCCACACTCACTCTCACACCCACAAACACACACTCTCACACCCACAAACACACACACTCACACTCACAAACACACACTCTCACACCCACAAACACACACTCTCACACCCACAAACACACACACTCACACTCACACCCACAAACACACACTCTCACACCCACAAACACACACTCTCACACCCACAAACGCACACTCAAACACACGTACTCACACACCCACAAACACACACACTCACACTCACACCCACAAACACACACACTCACACCCACAAACACGCACTTTCACTCCCACAAACACACATTCTCACACCCACAAACACACACTTTCACACCCACAAACACACACACTCACACTCACATCTACAAACACACATACTCACACTCACACCCACAAACACACACTCTCACACTCACACCCACAAACACACACTCTCACACCTACAAATGCACACATTCACAAACACACACTCAAGCACATGTACTCACACTCACAAACACACACACTCACATACACAAACACACACTCTCACAAACACACACACTCACAAACACACACTCAAACACATGCACTCACACTCACACCCACAAACACGCATACTCACACCCACAAACACAAGCACACCCACTCACACTCACACCCACAAACACTCTCACACCCACAAACACACACTCTCACACCCACAAACACACACAGTGACACTGACACCCACAAACACACACTCTCACACCCACAAACACACACTCTCACAAACACACACTCAAGCACACGTACTCACACATCCACAAACACACCCACTCACACTCACACCCACAAACACACATTCTCACACCCACAAACACACACACTCACACCCACAAACACACACTCTCACACCCACAAACACACACACTCACACTCACACCCACAAACACACACACTCACACCCACAAACACACACTCTCACACCCACAAACACACGCTCACACTCACACCCACAAATACACACACTCACACTCACACCCACAAACACACTCTCACATACCCACAAACACACACACACACTCTCACACCCACAAACTCACACAATCACAAACACACACTCAAACACACACACTCACAAACACACACTCACAAACACACGCACCCACAAGCACACATACACATGCACTCACAAGCACGCGCACTCACAAACACATGCATTCACAAACACACACACACTCACAAACACACACACTCATAAAACACGCACTCACAAGCACACATACACACATATTCACAAACACACACTCACAAACACACACAATCACACACATCCAATCCCACACATGTACTCACTTACACACGCATTCACAAACACACATACACGGACACACACACAAGCACACACAAACACTCACTTGCAAACACACACAAACACACACACACAGACTCATTCACACAAACACAAACATACACACACAACAAACATACACACACAGACTCACACACAAACCCATACACATACACTCACACACAAGCATACACACGCAAACACACTCACAGCAAACACACACACATGCAAATACACACACAAACACACACAAACATACTCACACACAAACACACTCACACACAAACCCATACACACAAACGCACATGCACAAACACACAAAAACACACACAAACATACTCACACACACACAAACACACTCAAATACCAACACACACACATGCAAGCGCACACACTCACACACATACAAGCACACTCACAAGCATACACACACAAACACACTCACACACAAACACACACAGACTCACACACACAAACACACATACACAAACACACACACATAAACATGCACACACACAAACATTCACACACAAAAACATACACACAAACACACACTCACAAACACACACTCACACACAAACACATGTACAAACACACAAAAACGCACACATACACACACACAAAAACACACACAATCGAACTCACACGCGAACACACTCACATGCAAACGCACTCATATGCAAACATACACATGCTAACACACATGCAAACACACACACTCACAAACACACATATATACACTCACACACAAACACTCATACAGAAACACACATACTCACATACACACACGAGCACACAAACACACACTCACACACAAACACACACTCACACACAACACACACTCACACACAAACACACACATACACACATATACTCGTGTGCACAGACACATGCACACACACACACGTACAGGTATAAAGTTTAAAAAGAGGAGTGTACAACAGTCTTACACCCCAGCACGGTAATACGTTGGAAATAAAACCCCAATATTCTCAATTTTAAGATTTAAAAGATACACCAAATTCGTCAAATCACCTGACTTTCAGATCCAGGTTGATGGAAAGCATAGATCACGAAACAAGAATTATTAACTATTTGTAAATAGACACTAAAGTAAGTAGACTCTAACTACAGATAAACATGTATGAATTGTTGGCAGAAAATTCTACTGGTTAAAACACTAACTTCTTATAAATTCCCTTTGCATACTCATACATACACAAACAAACAAACAGAAACATGCACAAAAATAAAAATGCAGGGATTATGGATGGAGAGAAAACTGGCTTCTGAGCATAGGGTCTGCTGACCTGATTTATGCGCTGATGAAAACACTGCTTCTCAGTCTTCCTTCTCCAGATGCTTTCATTTGTTTGCAGCAGATACAGGGTGGTTGGTTCATGCTGATTAAAAGTCACAGCTTATAGTACCAGCTGAAGGAAGAAAAAAACTGTTTTCTTTATGTTTAAAGTGAGTTTTGCTGCAGAGAACAGAGAGAGCTCCTGATCTTGTGGTGATCTGATGGCTTCTCCCTATTTTGTTCACAGCGCCAAGTAGTTCAGTTACCTGAGAACCAATCAGATAGCTGTTGACAGGCCTTTGTCATTCATAATTAGTCACTAGTCAATGGACCAATCGGCTACTTGTTGCTGTCTGGGTCTCCATTTGCACGCAGCCCCATGTTCTCTCCTAATTCTACTTGAACCAGTAGCTGTGTAAACAGTGCTTACAATGAGGTCGAGGTTATTTGATTTCTGTAAAATTCTACTGCAACTCTTGGTTTTTAAAAGAGTTTTTCTCATTTCAGTCCACAAATACAGAGATATGGAATCAGACTTTAAAATATGAAGATAAAAAGCATCAAGATTAAAGATTTCTTAGTGTCCTTGAAGTATTATAGTTGAGCCTGAGATCATGGCTGTTTAGTTACTGACTTACATCCTCAGCATTAGGCAAAATTGTACAGTCCTTGAGCTCTTGATCAATGGACTTCTCTCTGACTTGTTTTATCACTGATGCTGATTTTTTGATGAGCAGGAAATGGGGAAGAGAGATTATTCCAGCTGTTCCCTTTGCATTTACTTTCTTCGTGCCTGCTGCCCTGTCAGGCATCTGCTGAAAATGGTTCTATTGTGTATTCCTGAGTCTGGCTCCATTGCCCTTCCGAAATTTGCACTTTCTGGCACAAATGTAAGGTGGGACTCCCTCGATAACTGACTTTCTCTATAATTGATTGTTTGACTGGTTTCAGTGTTTTTTTGATAAAATGGTAATTTCAGTTCAGACCGTTGTTGTTTCCTCCATGTTGGTTTGTTGAATTTGCCTCAGTCTGTGGTCAGGTGACCACTGCAGTTGTTTTAAGTCCTTAATTCATCCTTTTTAAGGAACATTTTAGTCCTAGTATTAAAACAAAATGATGGAAGTTGGAAATGTGTGTCGTCAGTATTGTACTAACACCGTGACAATATGTATGTCATTAAAAGTCTTTAATAGCAGCTCCACACCCTGTCCAAAGATCTAATGTCTTGACACGGTTTACCTGGGTCTGTATGAATGTGACGATTATAAATTGGAATGACACTTGCTTTACTATGTCCAGAGTCACAGCCCAGTCACAGGCTGTGCCCACCAGATGGCCCTGTTGAATAAATTTCTGTTGGCCCTCATCACTGTGCCCACTCTGTAGGAAACCTCAACACGTCCCCATACTAAGGAGGTCAAACTACTCTCCCAGCGGGCAAATCTCAGAAGAGGCAACTTTGGAGGGATTCAGGGGCTGACAGTGATGGAAGTCATTGCAGTAATTCCGTGAAATATTTCAAAATCACAAATCGCATCCAAAGGAGGGTACAATCTCAGCTTGTAATCTGTCCTTCTTGACATTCCGTCATGCTGGGGAATGGAGGAGTCATCTCGATGCCAAAATGTCTGTAAAGGTAATGCCGCCATATCCTCCTGAAGACCGTAGCGCTGCTCTCTCATTACAGAGAGAGGCTGGCGGGGGTTTAACCTGAGGGTCACTATGCCTCAGGCGAGGGGAGAGGGTGAGAAGGAGAGGCCTTTATGGTAACCTCAGCTGGTGTGGGAATCAAACCCACTCTGTTGGCATCACTCTGCATCACAAACCAGCCACCCAGCCTTCCCTCAGTATCTGTATGTGCATGTTGGCAGCATGTGTAACCAATCGGAAATTCACTGCTGGTTTCTTGAGAAACAAAACTCCCTCAGAGCTACACCAAGTATCCACACCCACCGATGCAGACACTTCCAGGCACACAGACCTTGTAGATCACTCCAGTGGCTTCAGGAGATTCGTAGCTCCTTGAAAGTGGAGTCGCAGGTAGATAGGATAGTGAAGGCGGCATTTGGTATGCTTTCCTTTATTGGTCAGAGTATTGAGTACAGGAGTTGGGAGGTCATGTTGTGGCTGTACAGGACATTGGTTAGGCCACTGTTGGAATATTGCGTGCAATTCTGGTCTCCTTCCTATCGGAAAGATGTTGTGAAACTTGAAAGGGTTGAGAAAAGATTTACAAGGATGTTGCCAGAGTTGGAGGGTATGAGCTACAGGGAGAGGCTGAACAGGCTGGGTAAAAACAATGACTGCAGATGCTGGAAACCAGATTCTGGATTAGTGGTGCTGGAAAAGCACAGCAGTTCAGGCAGCACCCGACTGCTAGGATGCTGCTTGAACTGCTGTGCTCTTCCAGCACCACTAATCCAGAATCTGAATAGGCTGGGGCTGTTTTCCCTGGAGCGTCGGAGGCTGTGGGATGACCTTATAGAGGTTTACAAAATTATGAGGGGCATGGATAGGGTAAATAGACAAAGTCTTTTCCCTGGGGTCGAGGAGTCCAGAACTAGAGGGCATAGGTTTAGGGTGAGAGCGGAAAGACATAAAAGGAACCTAAGGGGCAACATTTTCACGCAGAGGGTGGTACGTGTATGGAATGAGCTGCCAGAGGATGTGGTGGAGGCTGGTACAATTACAACATTTAAGAGGCATTTGGATGGGTATATGAATAGGAAGGGTTTGGAGGGATATGGGCCGGGTGCTGGCAGGTGGGACTAGATTGAGTTGGGATATCTGATCAGCATGGACGGGTTGGACCGAAGGGTCTGTTTCCATGCTGTACATCTCTATGACACGATGACGTAGTGGTGATGTCATTGAGGATAACTGAACAGCAGGAGCAAAACCGCTCTCTGTTCTGTACTCATTCATGGGATGTGAGTGTCACAGACTGGGCCAGCATTCCCTACCCATCCCTAGCTATCCCGTGAGAGTGGAGGGGAGCTATCTCTCTGAACCACTGCAGGCCGTGTTTTGTGGTTCTTTTTAAACAGACTTGGTCTCAGTCACTGAAACAAAACAAATCTGAACCGAGAGCAGGAATAGCTGGAGAAACTCGGCAGGTTTCTCAAGAAGGCCAGAGGGCAAGAAACATTAATCCTGCTTTCTCACCTCACACACACACACAGACCTGCTGAGTTTCTGTTCTGGTCTGAGACACTGGCCTGACTGCTCTGACTGCAGCTTGGGGCCTATGGGTTAGCTCTATCTGATGTACACAATGCTGCTGGAATTGGAGGGTTTGAGGTACAAGGAGGAGTTGGATAGACTGGGGCTGTTGAGGAGTTGAGGAGTGACTTTATTAAGGTTTACAAAATCACAAGGGCCATCGATAGAGTGAATGGCAGGTGTCTTTTCCCTCGGTTGGGGGAGTTCAAGGTTGGGGGGCATGTTTTTAAGATGAGAGGTGAAAGGTTTTAAACGGACATGAGGGCCAACTGTTTTACACAGAGAGTGGTTCACATACAGAATGGATTCCAGAGCAAGTGGTGTCTGCGGCAGCTACAGTTACAATGTTTAAAAAACATCTGGTTTAGTTCATGAAGAGGAAAGGTTTGGAGGGGTATGGGCCAAACGCAGGTACTCGACTGGTTTGTGATTAAAAACGGAAGTTGCTGGAAAAGCTCAGCAAGTCTGACCCTTAGAACTCTTGACCTGAAACGCTAACTTTGATCTCTCTCCACAGATGCTGCCAGACCTGCTGAGCTTTTCCAGCAATTTCTGTTTTTGTTCCTGATTTACAGCATCTGCAGTTCATTCGGTGTTTAGTTTGGGATTATGGTCAGCATGGACAGGTTGGACCGAAGGGTCTGTTTCCATGCTGTATAACTATGATCGTGGCTGATCCTTTATCTCAATGTTATATCCCTGCCTTCTCCCTCAGACCCATGATGCTTTTAAAATCTGAAAAAAAACAGTCTATTGTCTTCTGTCTCTGTCTCTCTCACAGTTGGGCTGTTTGCTTAACCAGGGTGGGCTAGGTGGTCAGTCGTGGATGGTGTTGGCTTGCACACTGAAAGCAGGCTACAGCTGCTGCAGAGTTCCCAATGCAGTGCCCCGACCTGTTTAAATTGTCAAAGCAATTAGCCAGGGTTTGGGGGGAGGTGTGGTGAGTTTGGTCAGGAGGAAGCTTGTTTCCTTATAGCAACCCCCGCTCAGCTGAAAGACACGGCCTGAAACAACAGGGCCCACAGGTTCAGGAAGAACACTCAATCGGGGATTGAATAAACATTCTCAAAGGAAGACCTCACCCAGGACTGGGAAATAAGGAAAAGGGAAAGGGGTGAATTGGACCAGTTGTTCAACAAGCCAGTACAGTCATAAAGGAGAAAGTGAGGGCTGCAGATGCTGGAGGTTAGAGTCTAGATTAGAGTGGTGCTGGAAAAGGACAGCAGGTCAGGCAGCATCCGAGGAGCAGGAGAATCGACGTTTGGGTATATGCCGCTCAAAGGTATCAGTAAAACAGCAGTGACTGCCGAAACTGCCTGTTGACAGGTTTTTCTGTGCTGGACGATATCTCACTTTGAAATGTATCTTTTTGTCCTATTATTCAAAATATTAAGGCCGGGTGCTCGTGACAAACCTGAGAAGCTGCTATTTATTTTGCTTACTGTGTGTTCTATATTCGGACCAGCTCTTACGACTTATCTGCTAAATGTATTTTGTTTCTCACCACACCGAGCCATTTTATCTACTCAACCAAATTCACATGTTTCCTCATACCCCCTTCAATCTGCTCTGAGCAAGGTCAGCTTGAACTAAGCGAGGAACTTCAGGAGCTGTTGTAAGGATCAGTGTCAGACAGAGACCTGCCTGGGGGAGGGGAGGTCGATGGGGAGTAACCGTGCCCCTTGAGAATGCGGGAGGGCCCCCGAGTTCACTGTTAGCTGGGCACCTTTGAATGTTGTTTTGAGTTGAGCTTGGTTAAGGACTGACACAATGTAAATTGGAACTTGGTGATGGGACAGGTGCCCGGGGGGTTATACCCAGTCGAGTCACAGACTCATGTCAAATACTGGAAAGCTGAGAGCGTGCACCTTGGTAAAAGTGGCCTCTATCCTGAAGGTTGACCTACACATAGATATCCACCAGCGAAACCCATTTCAGTCTGGCTCTTACACACAGGCATCTCTTATCCAGCTACGATGGATGTGATGACAGCCATCTATTACCATTAGACTGATCCAATGCAATGCTCCAGGAGACATGGGAAATGAGCAATTCCTACGCAATGCGACTGAGCTGAGTTACGAGGGAACATGGTGATGGATCAGTCTTCATTGCTCTATCACAGACGCTATTGGATCCATCATCTGGAATACTTGGATGCGGATTCCAATCCGACCACAGCACCTCATGGAATATCAATTCAGTTAACAAATTTGAATGAAACACTCGTCTCATGAACTAAAGGAGTAAACCATCCAAACCCCTTTCACCATTCAGTGGCGTCATGGCTGATCTAACTCCATGTACCTGCCTTTGGTCCATATCCCTTAAAACCTTTGCTTCTCAAAATGTTATCTGTCTCAGAGTTAAAACTCACAACTGATCCTGCACCCACTGCCATTAGTGGAGGAGAGTTCCAAACCTCTCTCACCCTTTGTGTGTCGAAGTGCTTTCTAACATCTCTCCTGAACGCTTAGGCCCTCAATCTCAGACTATGCCCCTTGTGCTAGAAGCCCCAACCAGTGGAAATAGTTTATGTTTGTCTACCCTCCTGTTAATATTGTGAAGACTGTGAATGCATTACCCCTTAACCCTCTAAATCCTGGAGATAACGGACCTAGTTTGTGTGGTCTTTCCTTATACCTGAACCCCTGAAGTCCAGGTATCATTCTTGTAAACCTACATTGTATTCCCTCCAAGGCCAACCTATTCTTCTTAAGGTCAGGTGCCCAGAATTACGACCAGGAAATGATTGTTGTACCAATCCAGTTCATCCACGCTGTGAAGGGAAGGAAATCTACATGGGACTCAGACCTACAGCAAAGCGTTTGACTCTCAACTGCTTTCTGAACTAGTCTCACAGGGCACTCACTTGCATCGAATGGTCCTGAGGTTCACACTGTGGGTGCCCCCTACACCAGACAGTCTGCAGTGGCTCAACAAAAAGCCCTCCACCATCTTCTCAAGAGCAGGTAGGGATGGGCAATAAATAGGAGCTCTCACATACAAAACATGAGTAAAGAAAAGCACAGGCAAGAAGATAGTTCGAGAGAAACTATTAACCAAACCTAGGATAGCAACCAAATAACTAAATACAATGATAGGACATAGTCTAGGAATGAAGGGGCTGGGTAGGACATGCAGAGTTATGTCTTATGGTCAGTGTGTCAATATACCTTTAAGAACATCATCACTGCATCATAATATAAGGTCTGATGGTAGAAAGATTTTTTAAAATTCATTCACATGATGAGGGTGTCACTGGGTAGGCAGCAACCTTTCCCATCCCTAATTACCCAGAGGGCAGTTAAGAGTCAACCACATTGCCATGGGCCTGGAGTCACATGGAGGCCAGGCTGGGTAAGGATTCCCTTTAAGAATATTAATGATGGGTTTTTCCAACATTGATTCATGGTCATCATTAGACTCTTCATTCCAGAGGTGTTTTTATGGAATTCAAATTCAACCATCGGCTGTGTCAGACTCCATCTTGTCTCGGTTCACTTGTAGCACGACACTCCACTGGAATCATGGTCTTTGGTTGGAAACTGTTAGCTTTATATTACCCAGACACTGATGTGCCTGAGCAATGTAATGTTTGCCAGTTGTAACAAATCTCTGTTGGATTCTTCAATAACATGATACCCATTTGCTTATTTCACAGGGGATGACATCAACATTACCGGACCAAGCCACGGCCTAGAGTCTCGGGAGGAGCTGAGTGCTTGCTGCTGCTGACACTATCGCCTCCCGCTCTCCTCCTCCTGCCTTCGATTGCCAGATTCCTCACCGGATCCTGGAACACGCTCAGGCCGGGCCTGTCGCTAATATCTCATCAAAGCACAAGACTTTAAAGAAAAGGGGGAGAAAGAAGGAACAAAAAAAAAAGAAAAGCAGATGTAAATGACCAAGCTCAGGGGTGCAAACCGAAAGCTGCCACTCCATGGATTATAAAGTGTGGCCTCAATTTGAGGAAGATGGCATTTTCCTAATTAAACAAGGCGGAGGATCCGACCACGCCTGTCAAGTTATAATCAGTCCAGCTGAAGGACAGAGTGTCTCTGGGTTAGCCAACACTGGCACTGATGGGTATGTGTGACCATCATTGAGAAATCCCTCTGGTGACAGCCTGACACTGAGATGCCTCAACAGATGTTTCAGGATGTAGCTTAACTCTCTAATGTGCAAATGCACAGGACCAACAGGAGGTAAAGGAAAAATGTTGCTGTTTTTACAAAATCTCTAAGCGATGAATTCTTGTGAGGAGATGTTAACCTCCAACGGAAGTCATAGAATCATAGAGATGTACAGCACAGATACAGACCCTTCGGTCCAACCCGTCCATGCCGACCAGATATCCCAACCCAATCTAGTCCCACCTGCCAGCACCCGGCCCATATCCCTCCAAACCCTTCCTATTCATATACCCATCCAAATGCCTCTTAAATGTTGCAATTGTACCAGCCTCCACCACATCCTCTGGCAGCTCATTCCATACACGTACCACCCTCTGTGTGAAAAGGTTGCCCCTTAGGTCTCTTTTATACCTTTCCCCTCTCACCCTAAACCTATGCCCTCTGGTTCTGGACACCCCACCCCAGGGAAAAGACTTTGTCTATTTGTCCTATCATGCCCCTCAGCAAATTGTCTTCAGTGCCCAGGGATGTGCAAGCTTGATGGGTTAGTCATGGGATGTGGTGGGTCTGGGTGGGATGCCCTTCAGAGAATTGGTGTGGATTTGATGGGCTGAATAGCCTGCTTTCACACTATAGGAATTCTAACAATTACATTACTTTATAGCTGGACTGCTGGACAAGCACATGGACAGCAGTAAATTGAGTGGGGTGTAGGTTAGGTTGATCTTAGATTAAGATAAATGCTCGGCATAACATCGTGGGCTGAAGGGCCTGTACGGTTCTGTAAGAAAACTCCTGTGGTAGCTGGTGAAATGAGGATTTAACTCACCATTTTCTTGCTGAGACACGGTGGACTACATATGAATTTGTGGTACACTGAACTATGTTGTCATAGACTTTCACTGGACCCTAACGGGCAGTTGGTGAAGAATACCCATCTTTATTTAGAGTGGATCTATTCACAGAGAGAAGGTTTGCCCCTAGCCCACTGCTCAGCTCCTGTGATGGTCAGGATCCCCATTTAAATTGATCCAAATTAAACCTCAGGGAACGCAGTTAGTGGGAACAGCCCCTTAAAAGGGGTCAATGTAACAAAAAAAATCAAATCCTCAATGGATACATAAAATTTGAATTCATGTTTGGCCATGGTGCAGAGCTCATGTCTCTTTGAGAAATGGATTTCAGTTAAAACAAACTCAACAATTCAAAAGGTAACAGGCACTTAAAGGGGCACTCTATCAAAATCCAAAACAAATAATAATTCAGTATTATACAAAGTTGAGCATTCTGAAAAAAAGATACATGCTAACAAAACATTTCATCTTTCACTCATAAGAACATCAATTCAAGGACAAAAAACCCAACATTCATTCTTCATAAGAGAAGAGTGCTGATTGGTGTGTAAGTGAAGTCTCATTGATCATGGCATTGTCATGAGGAGTGACTCAGTTAATGTTGATTGACAGTTAACTTCCTGGCCTTGTTAAAATTGTTAAGCGGGCAGGTTCTCTCCGATTTGTTCAGGCATTGTCCTGAGCAATGAGCCAATGAATGGCTGTTACCTGGTTTATTGAGTTGAAACATGTGCAATGTGTGCGCATTTTATTTCAGTTTGCCCTGTGTATCAGTGTATGTACATGCCAGTCCATACAAGTACAATATACTGTGAGGAGAAAGTGAGGGCTGCAGATGCTGGAGAGTCAGAGCTGAGAGTATGGTGCTGGAAAAGCACAGCAGGTCACGCAGCATCAAGCATAAGCTCTTCCTGATGAAGACCTTATGCTCAAAACATCGACCCTCCTGCTCCTCAGATGCTGCCTGACCGGCTGTGGTTTTCCAGCCCCAAACGTTTTGACACTACACTGTGAACCCAACTCGCAAACCTCAGGTCAGTATCTTAGGTCCTGAAACTTTAAATTGAGATGGAAATCTCATTGAGGTGATGCACTCCAACATCTGTGGTGCCTGTTGGTCAGTCTCTCTCGATAATTTCCCAAGTGCCCATTCAATCCGTGCCCTCAGCCTGTATGCACTTGACACAGTAACAACATGGGCCTGAATCTACCCCCCCTATCCCTTCACCAGTGTGTACCGGGCACTGAAAGACCCTGCCATGGGTTCCCCATTGCCATCAGTCCAATCCTCTCGAGGGGCAGGCTTCCTGCACCAGAGTCAGGAGAGAAATTTGTCCAAGGCTTTGGGCCAAAAATAGCTACTGGCCACAGGTATCATCTGGAATAAAATTCACACGTGCTAACCCTTTTCACCCTTTTTGTCATTCAATCCCTCACTGCTGTCAGTCATTCTTTCTCCATATCTCCCCTTCCCCTGTTTAACTGACTCTCCTTGTTTAAGTAGTGAGGGGTATTGATTTCCCGTCCCATTCCCAGTGAGCAGGAATGGCTGGCACTCATGTATCTGGAATGAACATCTGATCCCAAGCTGCTCCCATTCTTGGCCGGTATTTTGTGCCCATCCCAAATCAAAAAAGGGCCAAATGTGGCTAAGTTGGTGTTCGTCTGGCCCCTGAGTTAGAAGGGGTGAGTTTGAATTGAGAGCAGCTCTGGGAGCCCATGGTATCTGGGCTTTTAACAAAGCAGCATGTTTCCAGGGGAGTGCTATGCCTCAGGTGACTCTAGGTAAGGTGGAATTTGAGGTCTCGGTAATCTCCACTGACATGCTCAGAGGCAGGTGATATCCTGAGTACAATGACATACCACGTCTCTTAAAGGTAAAAACAAGGCCTGCAGATGCTGGGAACCAGACTCTAGATTAGAGTGGTGCTGGAAAAGCACAGCAGGTCATGCAGCATCCGAGGAGCAGGAAAATCGACGTTTCGGGCAAAAGCCCTTCATCAGGAATACATCTCTTAAAGGTTTACTGACCATAAACGATAATGCACCAGCCCCTTTGTTAAGGAAAGATAAGAGCCTATCACAGGCATGTATATATGTGGTTGCATATAGGCTTGTGTTGTCAAGTTGATAATTATACAATGAGCGCTTACGAGAATAACATTTCAAACTTCAATGTAATGCTTTGATGATCTGACAGCTCTTCCTGATATACCCATCTGGTACACCCATCCTCCTGATATATTCATCCTCCTGGTGCACCCATCCTCCTGATATACCCATCCTCCTGGTACAGCAGTCCTCCTGGTATACCCATCCTCCTGATATACCCATCCTCCTGATATACCCATCCTCCTGGTACACCCATCCTCCTGATATACCCATCCTCCTGATATACCCATCCTCCTGATATACCCATCCTCCTGGTTCACGCATCCTCCTGGTACACCCATCCTCCTGGTATCCCCATCCTCCTGATATACCCATCCTCCTAGTACACCCATCCTCCTAATATACCCATCCTCCTGATATACCCATCCTCCTGGTACACCCATCCTCCTGGTGCATCCATCCTCCTGATATACCCATCTGGTATACCCATTCTCCTGATATACTCATCCTCCTGGTACACCCGTCCTCCTGATATACCTATCCTCCTGATATACCCATCTTCCTGGCACACCTATCCTCCTGATTTATTCATCCTCCTGGTGCACCCATCCTCCTGATATACCCATCCTCCTGGTACACCCGTCCTCCTGGTATATCCATTCTCCTGATATACCCATCCTCCTGATATACCCATCCTCCTGCTACACCCATCCTCCTGATATACCCATCCTCCTGATATACCCATCCTCCTGGTACACCCATCCTCCTGGTATACCCATCCTCCTGGTACACCCATCCTCCTGGTACACCCGTCCTCCTGATATGCCCATCCTCCTGGTACACCCATCCTCCTGATATACCCATCCTCCTGGTACACCCATCCTCCTGATATACCCATCCTCCTGATATATCCATCCTCCTGATATACCCATCCTCCTGGTATACCCATCCTCCTGGTACACCCATCCTCCTGGTATGCCCATCCTCCTGATATACCCATCCTCCTGGTACACCCATCCTCCTGCTCTCCCCATCCTCCTGATATACCCATCCTCCTGATATACCCATTCTCCTGGTGCACCCATCCTCCTGATATACCCATCTGGTATACCCATCCTCCTGATATACCCATCCTCCTGGTACACCCATCCTCCTGGTGCACCCATCCTCCTGATATACCCATCTGGTATACCCATCCTCCTGATATACCCATCCTCCTGGTGCACCCATCCTCCTGATATACCCATCCTTCTGATATACCCATACTCCTGGTACACCCATCCTCCTGCTACACCCGTCCTCCTGATATACCCATCCTCCTGATATACCCATCCTCCTGGTATACCCATCCTCCTGGTACACCCATCCTCCTGGTACACCCGTCCTCCTGATATGCCCATCCTCCTTGTACACCCATCTTCCTGATATACCTATCCTCCTGATATGCCCATCCTCCTGGTACACCCATACTCTGGTATCCCCATCCTCCTGATATACCCATCCTCCTAGTACACCCATCCTCCTAATATACCCATCCTCCTGATATACCCATCCTCCTAGTACACCCATCCTCCTGCTCTCCCCATCCTCCTGATTTTCCCATCCTCCTGATATACCCATCCTCCTGGTATACCCATTCTCCTGATATACCCATCCTCGTGGTACACCCATCCTCCTGATATACCCATCCTCCTGGTATACCCATCCTCCTGTTATACCCATCCTTCAGATATACCGATCCTCCTGGTACACCCGTCCTCCTGATATACCCATCCTCCTGGTACACCCATCCTCCTGGTAGTGCCGCCCTCCTGATATACCCATCCTCCTCGTACACCCATCCTCCTGATATATTCATCCTCCTGGTACACCCATCCTCCTGGTACACCCATCCTCCTGATATACCGGCCTCCTGATATACCCATCCTCTTGATACATCCATCCTCCTGATATACCCATCCTCCTGGTACACCCATCCTCCTGATATACCCATCCTCCTGCTGTTTGCTGTCACTCAACATCACCCACAGCCGTCATTGTCGGAGCGTTCTTCCTCCCCCGCCTCATGTACGATTGGTATGTCTAACTGGCTGGCGGTGATTTCTCTTCCTTTTCAATAAATGTCCAACAGGTTTATTTGAAATCACAAGCTTTCCTAGCGCTGCTCCTTCCTGAAGTCAGTGCACCTGAGGAAGGAGCAACACTCCGAACGCTTGTGATTTCAAATTAACCTGTGGGACTATAACCTGGTGTCGTGTGACTTCTGACAGTGTCTGTTTGGAACATATGGCACGAATGGTTGTAAACACTTCCGATCACCCAATACCACTGACATGCTGTGTGAGGTTAACATGCTTAGCTTCTGAAATTTACCTTTTACTGGGATCCTAACTGCGGTATCTGTGACTGTGTGTCTCCTTAACCCTGTCCTTGCTGCCAGTGTCGTGCTGTTGCTCCCTCTCTGTTAGCCGTCTGTGTTTTGTTCAGGGGTCTGGCCTTGTCTTTGGAAAGCTGAGTTCCTTCAAGTTGTCAAAACGTGTGGTGCTGGAAAAGCACAACTGGTCAGGCAGCAGCCGCAGTGCTCACTGTCTCCGGCCTGACCTCCTGCACATGTCCATTGGTACCAGAGGCTTCAGGCAGCAAAGAAAATCACAACACCTTTCGGGATAGTGGCAACAAACCACATCTGTGACAGACTGTGGAGGCTTGGTGCACTTTGCTAACTGTCACAACTGTGTTTGTTGCCCCGAGTTATTGTCAGTCCGTCATTACAGCTTCATGCTGTGGCCCATCATTAGGTAATGTGTGGTCCTTAATCCTGCCTTAAAGATTCTTGGTCGTGCTAAATCGCCCACAGTGTCAGGTACATTAGTCAGAGGGAAATGGGTCTGGGTGGGTTACTCTTCGGAGGGTCGGTGCGGACTGGTTGTTGTAGGGCCTATGACTAATCCTATTATGCCTCTCTGAGAGCTCCCCTGCAGATTAATTCCACATTCATGCCCACTGCTGCAGCATCTTCCAGTAATCTGTTCAGTAGACTCTTGTGGCTGTGGCTTGCACAGCATGTGTTGGAATCTGTTAATCCTGCCATGGGGTGGTCATCGAGAACTTTCAGTAGCGGGGTAACGTTTTCACGCAGAGGGTGGTACGTGTATGGAATGAGCTGCCAGAGAGTGTGGTGGAGGCTGGTACAATTACAACATTTAAAAGGCATCAGGATGTGTATATGAATAGGGAGGGTTTGGAGGGATATGGGCCAAGTGCTTGCAATTGGGAGTAGATTAATTTAGGATATCTGGTCAGCATGGACGTGTTTGTGCATGGAAGGGTCTGTTTCTGTGCTGTACAACTCTGTGACTATCTTTTCTAGATATTTCTGGTTGTCTGTAGAAAGTCTGGATTAAGATTGAGAAGCCCTTCCTTGCTATTGGTTAGAAAGGGTTTTAAAGCTCTTCTTGCTATCATCTATGACTTGGTCTATAAATTGCACACTTTTTTGAACAGTTGTATTTCAGTAAGGGTGTCACTAGATGCTCATGCCATTACGAGGTTTCTGCTATCTCACTTTCTCCTATCCACCATTCTTCCTTACAAACATTGACTGTACTTGTAAATCTGCAAAAACCTGAAAATGTCCCTCGACATTATGTCAGTTGAAATTAAAAGTTCTCTTTAAGAAAGCAACAACTAAGAAATTACTACTTTTGTATCAGCTTTCAAGAACAAAGCCACCGTTGGCTCCCATCTCTCTGTGGTGCACTACACTGTGTCTCAATTCAAATATGGACTGCAGCTTTTTTATTGAGACAATCTTAAAAATTGAATTTATCCTGAAAGAACTTATATTCCAACCAAAAGAAATTAGTTCTGTCTTGTTTGTGGTAAATGACCTACCTGTAGATTTGCACAGCTGTCTGATAACATCAAAACTGATTCTGCAAAATGTGCCTTTTGTTTGAATTCTCTGTTGCCCAAAACTGTTTTATGGTTGGCCTTCAATTAGGTTTCCAAATATCTACCATGGTGATATTAGAGGGCTTTTGTTTTGATACTCACATGCTGTGAGCTTGCCCCAACAGGGTATTTTATCTGATGCAGCAGTGTTTATGTTATCTCCTATAAGACCCAGATGTCATGGTACTGAAGAATTTAACAGACGTTCATTTCAGCTCATTATTATACACAAGCATTTTATTCTCCAGATACAGAGCAGCTGGACTAGCGTTAAGCTATTAGCTTGCATCAGGAGTATGTGTCCAGTAGAGTGCCATGCTTCAAGTGATCAGAAGCAAATTGGAGTTTGCGATCATTATACACTCAAGTCACATGTTATGGTACAGTGATAAGCATACCTTTGTTTGTACACTAGCATACTGGCTGTGAGAGATGGCACAACAGGAGCTGAAGCAGATTAGAGCTTATTGGCTGTGCTTTTTGCTTATGTCAGCTCCACACTCCCTGAGGGCATCACACAAAAAAGGTGGCAGCCTTCATACAATCAAAGCTTCAGAGCTGACTGCTACAGAGTGACGTGACTCCACATTTATAAGTACGCAATTAACTCATCACAGAGGATGAAAACCAGTGTATCCAGACTGGCAAAGGTGATTGTACATCTTTCCTATTTAAACAAAACCAGAGAGATGATTGTGAGCTAACCTGAATCCCAAAACCTCACAAACTGCAGAGTATTTACAATTAATCTATTGATGTGCTGCTCTAACTAGGTCAGGTCTAGCAGAGTCTTGAAGGGACTGACTAATCCCACTTGCATTGGGTGGAATTAATAACCCTGGGATATAGAGGCAGAAAGAGAAGGTAATTCGCCTCGACGGGATAAGAAATGAGACCCCAGAGTTTTCATTGCGAGCATCAGCAAAAATATCTGAAGGAAGGGAATAGAAAACTGCCCTGGAATTTTACAAAGTGAGTGTAAAATTCAGCGTGAATGATGGGATGACCCAGAAAGTCAAAAATGAGCAAAGACTTTCAAAGGAATTTGCGTCGTATTACATGCACAGCAGTGAGTGATTGTACAATCAAACTTAGAATCGTACATGGCCAAAGTGACTATGGGCTGTGTGCGGGAAGGTGGGACGAGTGGAGATACAGTGCACGTTTGCTTGTACTGGCTCAATGGGCCGAACGTCCTCTACTGCACTGTCTGTGATTCTATGATTCTAGTTCATAGTTAAAATTCTGCCGAACGCTCTGTAACTATTTGGAGGAGTAGCTCACCTTTTGAGGATGTAAGTGGAGAGAAAGTCTACAGGAGGAACCTGTTACATGAAAGATCACGTTATAACAGATCATCCCGTGAGTGCTAGTTTAATATGATTTCTGCAGGAGTGAGGTGGGTCAGATCTCGCATTTAATCAGATGTTGGTAATGTTCTAAGGAATGCATCCAGCTACAGCAATCGTTCTGCAGTGTCAGTCTCTTTTTATAAAATTGATTTGGATGAATGCTTAGGCTATTCAGGGAGTAGGCTATTCAGCCCATCGAGCCTGCTCCCCCATTCAGTAAGATCATGGCTGATCCCAACATTCCTCACGTCCACCTTCCTGCTCTTTCCCTGTAACCCTCAATTCCCCAACTCATCAAGAATCTCTCTCTCTCAGCCTTCAATATACAGAAGGAGTCTGCCCCCACAGCTCTCTGTCTATGGCCAGCTGTTCCAAAGACTCACAGCTCACTGAGAGAAGAAATTCCTCCTTATCTCAATCTTAAAGGTGTCTCTTTATTCTGAGACTGTGTTCTCCGGTCCTCGACTCTCCCATGGGGGTAAAATATCCTCTCAGAATTTACCCTGTCAAGCCCCTTAACAGTTTTTTAACAAAATGATACGAATTTGTGATAAACCTGCGATGTATCCAAACAAGAGATTTTCTCTCGATGTAAAACCATTCCCGTGGCTTTGTTTGTGTGTTGCTGGAAAGGCACAGCAGGTCAGGTAGCATCCGAGGAGCAGGAGAGTCAATGTTTCGGGCATAAGCCCTTCATCAGGAATGACTCATCAACTTATGCCTGAAACATCGATTCTCCTGCTCCTTGGATGCTGCCTGACCTGCTGCGCTTTTCCAGCACCACACTCTCCGACTCTGATCTCCAGCATCTGCAGTCCTCACTTTCTCCTAGGCATTGTTTGTACGAGGTCAGTAGTTGACATCATTTCATCACATCCAGAAATTCCATCACCGGACTTCAGATTTCCCCAGTACAGAGACATCTTGGTCTGAAGCTAGGTTTTAGGATTAGACAATGTCCAGTTACTTAAATAAATAGATGCTGACAGAAATGAAACTCCTTTCATGGAAAGGAAGAGGAGACCAGTAAAGCCCCGAATAAAGAATCTTTGCAATTTTCTCTTAAGTCTCGAGCGGTCACCTGTGTTTGTTTAAGAATTGACTTTTGATGATGATTGAAGAGCTGCAGAATGTAGTCCCTGAAATAAGCCGACAGTGTGAGACACAGGAATTGCAAATGTGTCTTCAAACAGCTCCTTGTCCTACAAAACCTTCAAAGGCATCCATTCGGAATGTAAACAAGTGCTGACTCTGAGAGATAGCCATCTGAGTGTACTTTCAATCATCTCCAGTGTACTATCTATATTGTTGATGCTGTATTTATTTTCCTATTACCTTTTAGTCATAGAATCATAGAGATGTACAGCATGGAAACAGACGCTTTGGTCCAACTTGTCCATGCCGACCAGATATCTAGTCCCACCTGCCAGCACCCGGCCCGTATCCCTCCAAACCCTTCCTATTCATATACACATCCAGATGCCTTTTAAATGTTGTAATTGTACCAGCCTCCACCACTTCCTCTGGCAGCTCATTCCATACACATACCATCCTCTGTGTGAAAAAGTTGCCCCTTAGGTATCTTTTTTTATCTTTCCCGTCTCACCCTAAACCTATGCCCTCTAGTTCTGGACTCCCTGACTCCAGGGAAAAGACTTTGTCTATTTATCCTATCCATGCCCCTCATGATTTTATTAACCTCTATTAGGTCACCCCTCAGCCTCCGACGCTCCAGGGAAAACAGCCCCAGCTTGTTCAGCCTCTCCCTGTAGCTCAAATCCTCCAACCCTGGCAGCATCCATGTAAATCTTTTCTGAATCCTTTCAAGTTTCACAACATCTTTCCGATAGGAAGGAGACCAGAATTGCACACATTATTCCAACAGTGGCCTAACCAATGTCCTGTACAGCCGCAACATGGCCTCCCAACTCCTATACTCAATACTCTGACCAATAAAGGAAAGCATACCAAATGCTTCTTTCACTATCCTACCTACTTTGAACTCGACTTTGAAGGAACTCTGTGAGCTCACAACCTCCATGTGGCTGGTACTCTGGTGAAACAGAAGTGCCCACGTCACAAATAAAATTGTATCAACTAATAGTGGCGGCACGGTGGCTCAGTGGTTAGCACTGCTGCCTCACAGCACCAGGGTCCCAGGTTCGATTCCCGTCTCAGGCAACTGTCTGTGTGGAGTTTGCACATCCTCCCCCAGTCTGTGTGGGTTTCCTCTGGGTGCTCCAGTTTCCTCCCACAGTCCAAAGATGTGCAGGTTAGGTGATTCGGTCACGCTAAATTGCCGATTGTGTTAGTCAGGGGGTAAATGTAGGGGGGTGGGTTACTCTTTGGAGGGTCGGTGTGAACTTGTTGGGCCGAAGGGCCTGTTTCCACACTGTAGGGAATCTAATCTAAGTGGCCATTAACAAAGCAGAAGTGTTTCATAATTTACTGTGTAATTGGCAGTTTAAATGCTTATGTATTGGTATAACTAAAATCTGAAGTTAGCTGAGCACTGATTAATTTTCATACATAAAACACTTATCGCAGAACTCACAGGTTGTTTTCTCACAGTAGTGAAGTCTTTAATCACATTTCCAATAGGATTTAGCTTCAGGAGAGTTGAGAAACCTGCAAAGTCTTGAATGTCCTGGTGTAATCTCTGAGAGTCTGCATAATTAATAGCCAAGTAATAAAGTTTCCCAGCTCAGGAGTAAAACGTGGTTATTTTTATCACGGGCCACAATCCTATCGTAAGTGGCAGTGTCACCTGCATTGCAAATTGTACTCTGGTCTATCACAGAGAGAGAAACAGTCATTTGTGTCACTGCATTAGACTAACCAATGGAAAGGAGAAGTGAAAGCCTCAGTAACAATAGTCTAGATTAGCGTGATGCTGGAAAAGCACAGCAGGTCAGACAGCATCTAATGGGCAGGTCCTCGGATGCTGCCTAACCTGCTGTGCTTTTCCAGCAGCACTCTAATCTAGAGGCTGGTTTCCAGCACCTGCAGCCCTTGTTTTTACCTACTCAGTAACAATAGTGCTGATTGTACCCTGTATCTTACTCTGTGTGTTTTGGTGGCACACAAACAGTGTATTGGCAACACTCAGCCAAGAGGGGGCACAGCTAGTTCCCATTAGTATGGTTCCAGCAAAGAGTTAAAAAATCCCGCAACACCAGGGTATAGAACCACAGGTTTATTTGAAAATGCAAGCTTTCGGAGTGCTGCTCCCATAAATAAATGATTCTGAGGAGCAGGTACAAATCTGTGTCAATCTTCTGCTGTGCCCAAACGGGATGTTGTCCTGAGATGTGAAATCCCATTCAAACCAGGAGTAGGAGGAGGCCACTCAGCCCATCCAGCTTGCTCTGCCATTTGATCTGTGGCCTATCTCATACACCTGCCGTTCGCCTATATCCTTACTGAACCAAAAACAAAGTATCCACCTCAGATTTTACACTGCCATTTGTGGAAGACAGTTCCAAACCTCTACCAGCCTTTGTGTGGTAGAAATTGCTTTTGAATATCTTTCCTGAAGGGTCTGGCTCTAGCTCTCAGTTTCATGCCCTCTAGTTCTAGAATCCCCACCATAAGAGAGTTTCTCTTTGGATGTAGGCTTGCTTGCTGAGCTGGAAGGTTCATTTTCAGACGTTTCATCACCATGCTGGGTAATATCTTCAGTGAGCCTCCGGTGGAACACTGGTGTTAGTGTTTATATTTATGTGTTTCTATTTCACCGCTTTCTATTTATGTGTTTAGGTTTCCTTGTGTTGGTGGTGTCATTTCATGTGGTGATGTAATTTCCTGTGTTGGCGACGTCATTCGCTATGTTGGTGATGTCATTTCCTATTCTTTTTCTCTATCCTTTCCCATTAATATCTTGAAGATTTTGCTCAAACCATCCCTTAACTTTCTAAATTCTAAGATAACAGGCCTTATTTGTATAATTTCTCACCCCCTGATGTCCAGGTATGATTCTTGTAAAGCTCATTGTACTGTCTCCAAGACCAACCCCTCCTTCCAAAGGTATGGTACTCAGATCTGCTCACAGTATTCCACGTGGGGTCTAACCAGGTTGTGTGTTAACTGCAGCCCAATGTCTGTATTCATACACACCAATCCTAGAGATATAAAAGACAGCATTTTGTTAGCTTTTTGATTATTTTCTGCTCCTGTTTGTGGCAGAACCTCAACTGGACTCACCACATAAACACAGTGGCTACAGGAGCAGGTCAGAGGCTAGGAATCCTGCAGTGTGTAACTCACCTCCAGACTCCCCAAAGCCTGTCCCACCATCTAAAAGGCACAAGGCAGGAGTGTGATGGAATATTCTCTACTTGCCTGGATAGGGGCAGCTAGGAGAAAGTGAGGACTGCAGATGCCGGAGATCAGAACTGAAAAATGTGTTGCTGGAAAAGCGCAGCAGGTCAGGCAGCATCCAAGGAGCAGAAGAATCGACGTTTCGGGCATAAGCCCTTCTTCAGGAAAGGAGCAGCTCCAACAACACTCAAGAAGCTTGACACCATCCAGGACAAAACAGCCCCCACTTGATTGGCATCACATCCACAAACATCCACTCCCTCCGACATTGGTGCAGCAGTGTGTACTATGTACAAGACGTACTGCAGTAATTCACCAAAGATCCTCAGACAGCACTTTCCAAACCCACCACCACTTCCATCTCGAAGGACAGGGGCAGCAGCTACATGGGAACACCACCCCCTGCAAGTTCCCCTCCAAGCCCCTCACCATCCTGACTTGGAAATCTATCGCCGTTCCTTCAGTGTCACTGGGTCAAAATCCTGGAATTCCCTCCCTAAGGGCATTGTGGGTCTACGCACAGCACATGGATTGCAGCAGTTCAAGAAGGCCACCTTCTCAAGGGGCAACTAGGGACGGGGCAATAAATGCTGGGCCCAGCCAGCGATGCTCACATCCCACAAAAAATTAATTTAAAAATAATTCCACTGTTAATTTACTCAGGAGTTCCAGCAAGCTACCCTCTCCTTCTATTGTAAAACCTGAGACAAAGTAACTATTCAACATTTATTGGTCAGAGTATTGAGTACAGGAGTTGGGAGGTCATGTTGCAGCTGTACAGGACATTGGTTAGGCCACTGTTGGAATATTGTATGCAATTCTGGTCTCCTTCCTATCAGAAAGATGTTGTGAAACTTGAAAGGGTTCAGAAAAGATTTACAAGGATGTCGTCAGGGTTGGAGGATTTGAGCTATAGGGAGAGACTGAACAGGCTGGGGCTGTTTTCCCTGGAGCATCAGAGACTGAGGGGTGACCTTTTAAAGGTTTATAAAGTCATGAGGGGCATGAATAGGGTAAATAGGCAAAGTCTTTTCCCTGGGGTGGGGGTGTCCAGAACTAGAGGGTATAGGTTTAGGGTGAGAGGGGAAAGATATAAAAGACTTTTTCACACAGAGGGTGGTGCGTGTATGGAATGAGCTGCCAGAGGATGTGGTGGAGGCTGGTACAATTGTAACATTTAAGAGGCATTTGGATGGGCATATGAATAGGAAGGTTTTAGAGGGATATGGGCCGGGTGCTGGCAGGTGGGACTAGATTGGGTTGGGATATCTGGTCGACATGGACAGGTTGGACCGAAGGGTCTGTTTCCATGCTGTACATCTCTATGACTCTATGACTATGACTCCATTTCCCTAATGGTCCAACATTGTTCCTGAATATCCACTGTCCCTTTGCGTCACTATAACATTGCTTCTCATTGATTTTGATGTCCTTTTGATGTTTGCTTTCAGAATGGGCTAGTTAAGGTGACATATGGAGCACTCACTTTGATCAGTCGTGGCCCAGATGGTAAGAGAGGGAGCATTGGAGCTGGACGCAACATTGGGGAGGCTACAGCTGAGGCACTGTGTGCAGTCCTGGTCCCCACGCTGTAGGAAGGATGGGATTGCACTGGAGGGGGTGCAGAGGGAGATTCCCCAGGATGGTGCCTGGGATGGAGCGCTTCAGCGATGGAGAGAGGCTGGATACAATCGGGCTGTTTCCATTGGAGCAGAGAAGGCTGAGGGGGGAACCTGATAGAGGAGTATAAGATTATGAGGGGCATGGGCAGGGTGGATGGGAAGCAGCTGTTCCTCTGAATTGAAGGGTCAGTAACAAAGGGGGCATAATCTTAAAGTGAAAGGCAGGACGTTTCAAGGGGACTTGGTGAATAACATGTTTCACCCAGAGGGTGGTAGGGGTCTGGAATGCCCCACATGGGAGCAGAGTTGAGATGTGAAACTTCACAACTTTAAAAAAGTACTTGAACGAGCACTTGAAATGTCATAACATTCAAGGCTTTTGGCCCAGTGTGGGAAAGTGGGTCTGGTATAGTGTTAGTATATTTCTGGCAGTACTGACTCAATGGGCTGAATAGCCTCTTCTGTACTGTCTGATTCTATGGGCCTTCTTGCTGCTTTCATCAGCTGCTGAACGTCTTACACCGGTGATGGTGACCATGATACCAAAACCCACATGGTTCATCTTTCCTTGGCTCCAGACCCACAGCAATGGATGCTGCCCCATTGACAATGGTCTTGAGGGCCACACGCTTCAAGGGCACTCAGGGCTGAAGGTACAAAGCATTGCAAGCGATTGTAAAATGATCACATTATTATCAAAATCCAATCGCAGCCTGGAATCCTGACTCTCCCGAACCTGAATTGCCTTTTCAATTAAACCAATAAGTGGAACACTTCATCATGCAGTTGGAGCAGTCAGACTGCACATATT